>NC_142942.1:12363043-12395543 GCF_046866305.1 Octopus bimaculoides | reverse complement strand
AGCTTTTATGTATGTGTATATATATATGTGTGTGTCTATGTCTGTGTCTCTGTCTGTGTGTATATATATATGTATGTACGTGTGCGTATGTGTGTGCGTGTGTGTGCGTGTGTGTGTGTGTGTGCGTGTCTGTGTATGTGTGTATGTGTGTGTGTGTACATGATTGCTCATACATCATAGAATCAAAATAACGGAAGTATAAAGTGAAGCGATTAATTATCTCATATACTTGGAGCGACACATTTTACAAATGGTTAACCTTTTATATCATCTGACGCTTCGCTTTGACGGTGATTTAGAAGACATTTTTTTGTGATTATTTGTGTGTGTTCGTACATGTATGTGTTTTGTAGCTGTCTGTGATTGTGCGGGTGCTGGCATATGTTTGTGTATGCATTTAGTGTTTTGTGAGCGAGTGTGAGTACTCGTATGCATAACATACATTATAATACGTGTTGGAGAGCACATGAAAGAGATGAAAAACATGTTTATGCATTTTGAGAAAGAGACAGAACTTGAGCGAAGATCTAGCTAGCGTGTTGCTGAAAGAGAGATATTGAGTGAGGTTGCAGCGGAAAAGAAGAGATAAGGTGCTGATCATACGAACAGAAGTGTGGCGGATCAGAAGGATGTACCTGATGGAAATATAATAGTAAGGTGAGAGACTGCAAGCATAAGAAATAAAAGCGACTAAAGAGATAAGGTGAGATGACAATAAGGATGTAAATATTGAAATATACTTTTCTACACTAAGCAATAGGCCTGAAATTTTGTGGGAAGGGCCCAGTCGATTAGATCGACCCCAGTATGCAACTGGTACCAAGTTTATCTACTCCGAAAGGATAAAAGGCAAAGTCGACCTCGGCGGAATTTGAACTCAGAACAAAAACAGACGAAATACCGCTAAGCATTTTGCCCATTGTGCTAACGTTTCTGCCAGCTTGCAAGTGCGGAAATATTCTTTTCTACACTAGGCACTAGGCCTGAAATTTTGTGGGAAGAAACCAGTCCATTAGATCGACCCCAGTACGCAACTGGTACTTAATTTATCGACCCCGAAAGGATGAAAGGCGAAGTCGACCTAGGTGGAATTTGAACTCAGAACATAAAGACAGATGAAATACCACTAAGCATTTTGCCCGGCGTGCTAACATTTCTGCCAGCTAGCCGCCTTGTAAGTGCTGAAATATTAAAAAATGGCAGTAGCAGAAAGCAATGGTGGAAAGTAGACTTCGCTGGTTGCGAAACTGGACATGATAGATAGATGCTGCTCTAGTTAGAGAAATCCTGATTTCAAATTTTGGCACAAGGCCGGCAGTTTCGGGGAAGGGGAAAAGTCAATTACATCACCCCCAATTCTCTACTGATTACCGACCCCGACAGGATGAAAGACAAAGTTGACCTCGGTGTAATTTGAACTGAGAATATAAAGACGAACAGAATGCCACTATGCATTTTACTTGGCGCGTTAATGTTTCTTATTTCTTTATTACCCACAAGGGGCTAAACATAGAGGGGACAAACAAGGACAGATAAAGGGATTAAGTCGATTACATCGACCCCAGTGCGTAACTGGTACTTAATTTATCGACTCCGAAAGGATGAAAGGCAAAGTCGACCTCCGCAGAATTTAAACTCAGAACGTTAACGGCAGACGAAATACCGCTAAGCATTTCACCCGGCGCGTTAACGTTTCTGCCATCTCGCCACCTTGCTATTAGGGAAACAATAATAATAATAATAATAATAATAATAATAATAATAATAATAATAATAATAATAATCTAGAGGGGTTATATGTTGGATGTGGAAAGACTCAAAACAGGAGGGGATTAGCAGAGGAAAGGGCATAATGGAAGAAATAAAAGTTGAGAAAATATTAGTTAAAGAAATTAAAGATGAATGATGGCAGATCGCGAGAGCGGAAGGGCAAATGAAGTCGTATGCTGGAAGAGTGAAAAGGGACAGTTGACAGGAAAGAAGGGACAGTGGATGAGGGGCAAGCATTGTAACAGAATTAGGGGCTTAGAGAGAGAACAGAGAGAAGTGTTAATTCAGAAATTGCAACTGAAGAAGAAAACAAGAGAGATAGAGTGAGGGAGAGTGGGAGGAGGGAAACCAGAAAGAAATAGAAGCATAGAGTGAGGGGAGGAGAGAGAATTTATACGTAGGAAACATTTTTTTTTTTTTACTGATTGCCCTGCGTGTGCAATGCAATGAAAAATACTGATTGATCGTAACGATAAGGTATCGAACATTAACTTACTCGAAATATCACCAGTTTGTACACTCTCACTGGTGCTTCAAAATGTGAAGACAATTTGCTTATAACAATAAATTCCATCTAATCCAAAGATCAAGCCCACGGAGTTGTTATTATTAGTATTTACAATAAGGTGGCAAGATGGCAGAAACGTTAGCAGGCCGGGCGAAATGTTTAGCGGTATTTCGTCTGCCGTTAAGTTCTGAGATCAAATTCCGCTGAGGTCGACTTTGCTTGTCATCCTTTCGGGGTCGATAAATTAAGTACCAGTTTCGCACTGGGGTCGATGTAATCGACTTAATCCTTTTGTCTCTCCTTGTTTGTCCCCTCTATGTTTAGCCCCTTGTGGGCAATAAAGAGATAAGAATTGTTAGGCCGCCGGTCGAAATGCTTAGTGGTATTTCGTCTGTCTTAACGATCTGATTTCAAATGCCACCGGGGTCGACTTTGCCTTTCATTAGCTGAGTTATGTTAGTTCACTGGAAATGTCGTCAACCGAAAATCGAAACTATACCGCAGTATCTCGTGTTTTACAACACTTAAAATTAGAGTAAATAATCAGTTATATTCAGACAAAACGCTGCTGTTAGAATAACATAGACGTAAGTATGGCTGTGTCAGGAAAACTTTGCTTCCCAACCACATGATTCCGGGATTGACTTTGCCTTTCACCAGCTGAGTACTGAGGTCAATGTAATCGAATTGCACTCAGCACAAAATTGCTCTTCTTATGCCAAAATTTGAAACCAGTGTATTATGTACTGGCTGGGAGACCAGAAATTTGGTGAGAGAATCCGTTGATTAATTATATCGACAAATTACTTAACTGGTACTTTATTTTGTCCACTTTATCAGTTTAAAATCAAATTTGACCTCGGTGACAATCGAACACAACGTAAAGAGCCGTATAGAATATAATACATTCTAACTAATGTGTCGTCTGCCAATACCACAACTATTTCAGACTAAATAAAATTTCTTATTATTCAAGCAATGGTATGGTAAAATTTGGACTAAGGAAAGAAAAGCAATCATGTTTCCATTTAATACAGCAGTGAAAATACCAGTATATAGCACCTATTTTTCACAAGGCTGACATGTACCATCTAATGCCCAGCTCGTTCAGAACGTTTTAACGTTAAATGTGCTGGACATTGACAACAGGAGATAAAGCATCGAGTTTTGAAGAAGCAGCCCGAGATCGTTTGCATCACGTTGATTGTTCCTTCTTTCCTGATTTCATAACGTTGACAAATGATCCCACAATGCCTCTTGCAAGTACTATCTGCTTGCCATGGAAGTTCTGTACCTGAAGAAAAAGTACTATGGCGGACGTTCTTGTTGCCTTCCTTCGGTTTCTTCTTTTTTACTAGACTCCATCTTGTAATTTCAGTTAGGAAAGAAGAAAAAATGAGTCCCGGTATTTATCGCCCCTGGAAGAATAAAAGGCAAAATTGACTTCAGCAAGATTTGAACAGTCGGACAGATATACATAATTAATATCGCAATACATTTTAATTGATACTCTAACGACTGACAAGTCGTGTATTGGGCATTGACGTAGCAAGAGAATGTGCCGCCGTCGTAGCCCTAGTGTTTGTTACTTCACCGAATCCCCTAAGCTGATACAGACTTATAGAACAGACCCGAAAATGTCACCCTTGTAAAAGCGTCTCCCTGAGCAAACTTCCATTCTCTAGCTTCCTTATGGTCCTTATTCTTTTATCTTTTACTTGTTTCAGTCATTAGACTGCGGCCATGCTGGGGCACCGCCTTTAAGAATTGTTATTCGAATGAATTGACCCCGGTATGTATATCATTTATGCTTATTTATATTTATTCTGTCGCTTTCTTTTACCAAAACGCTAACTAATGGGGGCGTAAACAAACGAACGTCGGTTGCCAAGTGGTGGTGGTGGTGTTGGTGGTGGTGGTGGTGGAGGACAAACATACACACACAGTTTCAGTCTATCAAATCCACTTACAAGACTTTGGTCGGCCGAGGCAATAGAAAAAGTGCCACGCAGCATAACCAAACCCGGAATCATTCTCCCTACACTGCCATGCCTGCGTCTATGTTATTCTAACAGTAGCTTTTTGTCTGAATATAACTGAGGAATTACTCTAATCTTTGGCAAGTGCTGTAAAACAAGAAATACTGCGGTGCAATTTCGATTTTCGGTTGAGGACATATCCTGTCAACTATCTCAACTATTAAAGGCGAAACATACTATAAACCTTTCCAGGTGATTCGATCACCATCGAAGATAGATAGATAGATAGATAGATAGATAGATAGATAGATAGATAGATAGATAGATAGATAGATAGATAGATAGACGATGGGTTTCTCTAGAGATTTTGTTTACCGTATTCACTCATAAGGCATGGTACGCACAGAGTGATAATAAAAATATTTGCTGAAGGTGCCAGGAAGTGAGACTGAACACGTGGCTGTAAAACGAGCATCGTAATCACTCAGCCATGATTAAGCATGTTGGAAAATACATGAATACTACAACATCGAGTTTCCTTTGTCTACTAAGTTATGAGCACACACTAGTTTAAAACACTCACACTCTCTATTAATACTGTTAAAATATGCATGAATGCCACAACATCATCTGCCATTTGTGTACTAAATTTATGAGCACACACTAGTTTAAAACACAGTCTCTATTAATACTGCTAAAATATGCATGAATGCCACAACATCATATGCCATTTGTGTACTAAATTATGAGCAAACACTAGATTAAATCACAGTCTCTGTTAATACTGTTAAAATATGCATGAATGCCACATCATATGTTATTTGTGTACTAAATTATGAGCATACACTAGTTTAAAACACTCACAGTCTCTGTTAATGTTGTTAAAAATACATGAATGCCACAACATCATCTGTCCTTTGTCTACTAAATTATGAACCTTTGTAACTATCTCGCCGAAGTATCAATAATTATTTCAAAGTTTTAAATTTATGCGTCGTTTATTTTAAAATTTCGTATGTTCTTTGTTTCTGTCTGTTTTTTTCTTGTTTTCTTTTTTCGACGTAGCAACTCTCTTGATAATATTTGTTTTTTTTTTAAATTTAATTTTATATATTTTTTTTTTTTTATATAATGCAAAAATATATAAATTATCATTAAGAGAAGAATGAAGTGAAATTATAATAATCAAAAAGTCAGCAATATCTAATTCAAAATCTTAATTAAAACTCGTGTATTTGGCGGGGTTGTCAAATTTGAATTAAAGTTATTTTCGTATTCAATTTAGATTGCTTTGTTGATGTAAGGCAAAGACTGCTTCAACTAAAACAGAAATGTAGCGATATCACTCCAAATATGCTGGTATTAATTCTCATGAAAGTCAATGACTGAACAGAGTAGGCCTGAAATAAACCACATTAATTTTCTGCACCGATTTTATTATTATTATTATTATTATTATTATTATTATTATTATTATTATTATTATTATTATTATTATTATATCATTATTTTATTATTATCATTATTATTATCATTATTATTATTATTATTATTATTATTATTATTATTATTATTATTATTATTATTATTATTATTATTTATCATTATTATTATTATTATTATTATTATTATTATTATAATATCATTATTTTATTATTATCATTATTATTATTATTATTATTATTATTATTATTATTATTATTATTATTATTATTATTTATCATTATTATTATTATTATTATTATTATTATTATTATTATTATTATTTATCATTATTATTATTATTATTATTATTATTATTATTATTATTATTATTATTATTATTATATCATTATTTTATTATTATCATTATTATTATTATTATTATTATTATTATTATTATTATTATTATTATTATTTATCATTATTATTATTATTATTATTATTATTATTATTATTATTATTATTATTATTATTATTATTATTAATTTTTGTTTGGTGTTGTATGTGTGAGTGGTGATGTTTTAATTTTCTGCTTTCATCTGTATGTATGGGTGTGTACATGGATGGATGTGTCGATGTGTATGTATGTATGCATGTATGTATGTATGTATGTATGTATGTATGTATGTATGTGTGTATATTCATATGTGCCTATACGTTTGTATGTGTATATAGAGGTGTATACGTGTATGTGTGTGTGTATGCGCAGGTGTGTATATATGTTTATGTATGTCTGTAAACGTGTGTCTGTGTCTGTGTGCGTGTGTGTGTGGGTGTACGTGTGTATGTGTGTGTGTGTGTGTTTGTGTGTGTGTGTGTTTGTGTGGTGTGTGTGGGGGGGTGTTTGTGGGGGGGGGGGGGGGGGTTGTGTGTGTGTGTGTGTGTGTGTGTGTGTGTGTGTGTGTGTGTGTGTGTGTGTAACTAAATTGTTTCAGCAGATCCAAGTATTCAAATTAGCTGCCAGCGAACATATAGAAATAATAAAATATGGAACAAAAAAAAACAGAAAAAAAAGATAACACCAAACTTAAATGAAAGCTAAAACAAAACGTGTAAAATAACAACAACAACAACAACGAATGACGTCAGCACCAACTCAGTGACGTTTCTAGTAGGCCAACAATAATATATGGAGCAAGCAACGGTAATTATTGTAGTGTATCAAAGTGGAAGTAATTTGTTTATGAAAGAAGAGCCTGAAAATTACTTGCCATAGCTGCGAAACTAGTAAGGAACTGTTTCAATGTTTCTGTCACAGACTTAAATAAAGAAAATATTTTCACGGTCATAATGATAAAAATGATTTGTTTATTTCTTCTGCTTCTTTCTCATGTCTTGTGATTCTTTTGTTTTTATTATGTTTGGTTGTTTTCGTTTGTTTGTTTGTATCTTGTTTCGATTTTGAATCTCGTTTCTCTGTTTTGTTGTTGTTGTTGTTGTTGTGGTAGTTTTTTTTCTGTTTTTCTTTCTTATATGTTTTTTTGTTCTTTACTTTTCCGGTTTATTTTCTGTAGAACGTTTTGGTTTTGCTGTTTTATATTTTTAGTTTCATTTATTATATTTTATTTTGATTTGGTTTACGAAAAGACAAAATCTCTGTAAAAGACAAAAATAAGATAACAAAAAAACGAAAAGTAAAGTTAATAATAACAACAACAACGACAACAATTATAATAATAATAATAATAATAATAATAATAATAATAATAATAATAATAATAATAATAATAATAATGAGAAAATAAGAAACTTGATGACTTTTCAAGATTGTTAATGGGTTTTAAAAGGTGTGGTCGGGTTTTTGTCGCTAAAAAAAAAAGCAAACACTTTTTACATTTTTTGTTTTTAAAGAAACCAAGCGACTAAACGAAATGTGATCAAAAGAAAAGTCTGTATAGAGTTTATCCATCAAGTATCCACTTTGAAGGGCTTACTTTGAAGTCATATCTCTTGCCTTTAGTCTTTTAAAAATCTCTTCAATAATTGTCGTTCTTTGTTAAAGTTTATAAGAAATACATTTGCATTACTTTGCAATTAAAACTAACTGATTTGATCTAATTTACTGTTCTGTACTTTAATCTCAATTATTTTCTTTCTTGATTAATTATTTTATTTTTTTGTTTAACGTTGACGCAAGGCCACAAATCTGTAATGGAGGGCGTATAGTCAATGTCTCGACCTCAGCACTTAATTTCCACTTTATTTTATTCACCTCCGATGACAACAAGTCAAGGTACATCTTGTCTGGATTTGAGCTCTAAATGTAAAGGTGTTGTACTTGATGCCCTGTGGAGCTTGCCAATCAATTGCTCTTTTCTTGTTTAATTATTGATTTCTAACAAAGGTACAAGGCCTCAAATTTGTGGGAGGGATATAGTCAATTATATGAACCCAATTAGTTCACTGATATTTTATTTTTTTTCGTTCTTAGATGGCTGAAAAGCACAACTGATGTCATCTGGATTTGAACTCCGAACGTAAAAGATTCTGACTAAATACGCATGTACGATCTAACGTACATCTTTTCTACACAAGTCTGGTCTTTTAACAAAGAAAGAAATCAATAATACCACTTTCACGATACCGAATACTGCATCTTAGGATATGAACAAACAACACTCTTGGTGACAACATGTGTAACGACCAGTCTAAGACAGTGAAGTAACAGAATCATCAGAACGTTGAAGAAAAATGCGTCACTGCATTTTTCCCGGATTTTTACATTCTGGGATCAAATCCCGCGGAAGTCAACCTTATTCTTCATTCGTCGAAGTGGAATCCCGATACAATAAATTATCAGTGAAATACTAAGGGCGATATAATTGAGTGCTGCACTTCGTCTAAATAATAAGAAGTTATATTGTAACCTAACATGTGTGGCTTATGAATAGCATAAATATTTGGTAGCCTGCATATATGGCTATTTTCGTTTAATACTACGGAAATGTAATTCTTCTTGTGCTCTGCCGTTTCTGGCACTCTTACTTCATCATTATTATTGGTTAAGATAGGTAAATCTACCATTACAGACAGATGGAAGAGCATTGTAGAAAATGAAGGAGAGAGTATCTTAAATTTTAAAAGAACTTTGTTTATATTATTTTTGAGAAATAAAAGTCTACAAAAACCGCATTATGGGATGACCTATTACATATACATATGAGTAATACAGCAGCTTATATTCGTGGAATCAATTTGTAAAGCCAGATGTCATGTTACATTTGGTGAAGTTAGTGGTTTTGCCATAGATTAGGACGACTGACAAAAACAGAATGACTGGTGTTGAATGCACAATATCTTCTACATTATAGATAACAATTGTTGAAACGGAAGATGATGTCGAGAGAAAAGGTACTCTTCCTTTAAGTGCTTACTCTATTTAGGCATCAGTTGCTATAACAAGGGACCGTGCATTTCACTGACGAGAGCAGCGATAGTATTGACAAACTCATGAGATGGAATAGTGTGCAATGTCTCCCTTTAGACTACAGATTTGCTCCACAAATAATATATAAGGCTTCATCTTCAAGGTTTTCTCTCACACTCAATACATTCCTCACTCATTACATCAGCAAGTTATATATTATATTGTATATGTTCATTATTCTTCTACTCTTTTACTTGTTTCAGTCATTTGACTGGGGCCATGCTGGAGCACCGCCTTCAGTTGAGCAAATCGACCCAAAGACTTATTGTTTGTAAGCCTAGTACTTATTCTATCGGTCTCTTTTACCAAACCGCTAAGTTACGGGGACGCTAACACACCACCATCGGTTGTCAAGCGATGTTGGTGGACAGACACACAAACATACACACACATACATATATATATACATATATACGATGGGATTATTTCAGTTTCCGTCTACCAAATCCATTTGGTCAGCCCGAGGCTATAGTAGAAGAGACTTGCCCAAGGTACCACGCAGTGTGAATGAACCCAGAACCATGTGGTTCGTAAGCAAGCTACTTACTACACAGCCATTCATGCGCCTATATATTATTTAATATATTTATATTATATATTATATAATGTATTTATATTTTACATTATATATTTATATCATATAAGTTATATTTATATTATATATTATACATTATATTTATATTTACATTATACATTATATCATATATTTATATAATATATCATAAGGTATACTTATATTATATTACATATTTATATGTTATATTATTCAGTATATTTATATTTGTTATCTTATATATTTATATTATATATTATTCGGTATATTTATATTATATATTTATATTGTATATTATATCTATATTATTTATTATATTACATATCTATATTATCTATTATATTAAATATTTATATTATATATTATATAATGCATTTGCATATATATTATTTTATACATTTATATAATATGTACTATACTATATATTTATGTCATATATTCATATATCAGAAAATAAGTGACATTAAATTATCAACATTAACCAAAAGCATCCTTTTTCCCGTTTTATTGTTGACCTAAAAAATATTCTGAAGTTATTCTCTCTCTTTGCATTCCGTAATGTTTCATATCTATCTGTCTATCAATCTCTCTATCTATCTATCTATCTATCTATCTATCTATCTATCTATCTGTCTGTCTATCTATCAATCTATCTATCTATCTATCTATCTATCTATCTATCTATCTATCTATCTATCTATCTATCTATCTCTACTTCAATATCTCTATCTGCCTATATCTATTTCACTCTATCTCTCTATCTATCACTATTTCACTCTATCTGTCTATCCTTATTTCCGTCTATATATCTGTCTATCTCCATTTCTATTACTTTTTCAAATATTTATTTGATGATTATCATAACTGTCCCAAAAATGTTTGACTTCCTGCCAAATATGACAAGTTGACATGGCAAAAACACCCATTTTGTTCCCTAACTATGCTGTATAAATAATTAAATTACAGAAAAATTCTTCATTCCGAAAATAACTCTCACTTTGAGAATATGGCGACTTATTTAAATCAAACGTAAATAAATTTCATTGATATGCATGCATGCATAAATAAATAAACAAGAATGAATTTGCTGACTGTGTATGCGTGGGTATGGATCTGAGTGTATGTGAGTGTGCATGGATCTTTGTGTGTGTGAAAGAGAGAGTGAGAGAGAGAAGGAGAGGATGCTTGTAGGTGTGGTATATTTGATACGTATCTATAGATGATGAAGAACTGTAGATGGATGCTTTGGTCTTAACTGAGTGAAGGGTAAATAAATAAATAAATAAATGAACGAGTAAATAAATAAAACGAGGAACAAGATGGAAAGCAATATTTGAATATAACATTTCTACAACTTGAAAACCTCTAGACATCGGAGAAAAATACAATTTTTATACTGTTAAAATCAATTCAACTGACATTTTCTTAAAATCGTTTCCACCAGCTCCAATACTGAAAAGAAAAAAAAAACATATGTAATAATAATAATAATAATAATAATAATAATAATAATAATAATAATAATAATAATAATAATAAATACAAGATATTATTATTTGTGTATATGTCTGTTTGTGTATATGTGTGAATTTTAAATCTAATATTTTTTATAATTTGCAATTTTTTCTTTTTTATTCTTTATTTTTTAAGTGCCTCGAAAATGAGAAATGTATTTTCTCTTCTTTTTTTATTATATTTTCGATTGTTAAATCTGTGTTTATTTTATTTTATTTAATTTTCAGTTTATAATATTTTTTTTTCATATCCACTTGTACTTTGTTATCGTAGCTGCTGCTGCTGCTGTTACTGTTACTGCTGCTGTTGTTGTTGGTATTGTTGTTGTCTTTCAACGAAGAATGTTCGTGACATATTGAGTGCTTTGGATCAGAACTTGATTCCCGTGTAGCAGAGCAAGAGAATCAAAATCATATTTCCTCATATAATCCCTGACTCCTGTTTGTAGGCTTGTTGAGTTTTTTAGGGGTTTTTTT
Source organism: Octopus bimaculoides (assembly GCF_046866305.1). Taxonomy (NCBI): domain Eukaryota; kingdom Metazoa; phylum Mollusca; class Cephalopoda; order Octopoda; family Octopodidae; genus Octopus; species Octopus bimaculoides. The sequence continues at coordinate 12,383,833 of NC_142942.1, read as the reverse complement.
TTTACAAATAATATTTCACTGTTTTTATTTCTCTATTATTATATTCTATATACTCTTATTTTTATTTCTATTTATTTTATTCTATTACGTATTTAATTTTTTTATTATAGCCAAGAGATGGTGATCTTCCTGAGCTCACGTAATAAAATGCTCAACTCAGGAATATTGACAGCTCCAAAATACCCCTTCGAGTAAAGGATTTCTCTTTTAGTTTTAAATATTTTTATGGTATTTCTTGATTCCAGCCACGTACATTATTGCAATGGAGTGCTTAGTTGGATTAGAATGAGACTTAAGCCTTCAGATTGAGCTTCCAATTCGCTGAATTTCAACTTGTTGGCTCAAATTTAAATAGTTGGAGATTGGTGAGAAATATGTAAAACATTCAATGACTGTTAGTTAAGATTTCCATATTCTCTGCGCGCGTCGGACAAAATGCTTAGCGGCATTTCTTCCTGCTCTTTACGTTCTGAGCTCAAATTCCGCCGAGGTCAACTTTGCATTTCTCCATTTCGAGGTCAGTATAATAAGTAACAGTCGCCCACGCGGTGCGGGGAGCAGCTCATATAATCGTTTAAACATTCTCCCTAAAACTGTAGGCCTTGAAACAAGTATTTATTTATGCCCACGGGCATATGGCGTAGTGGTTAAGAGCGCGGGCTACTAACCCCAAGTTTCCGAGTTCGATTCCAGGCAGTGACCTGAATAATAATAATAATTATTATTATCATTATTATCATTATTATTATTATTATTATCATTATAACATTGAAAAATACCTCAGGAATGAGAACCCAGGTTCGAAATTTCTTCAAGACACCTAATGAAGACTGGAGGGTATATCAGCCGAAACATTATGTTAACAACAAACAAAACGAGGACAAATATCCAGCAAAAGTAAATAATGTACATAATTCCTCATCTCTTAAATATAGAACTGTATTTATTTATTCATTAACAACAGTGATATCTGATGCTAGGGAATGACATCAGATATCATCCAAGAAAGTAATATACGTTTTACAGAACATTGATTGAGAGTTAAGCAAGACATTTTTACAGTCATTCTCTGCGTCGTTACCCAGAGGTTAAAGGAAAATCTTCATCGATAGGCTCTACTGACTTCACGAATTCTCTACGAGATCGTCATGGATGGCGTAGCCGTTCGCGAAACATCTGTACAAGGTCAACGAAATTAATAATATTTCACTTATCTGCGTAAGCGTAGATTTCAACTATTTCCACAGTCCCCGCATCTAATATTCGATTGTGCCTATAAAGATAAATTCAACGTCTCTTTTATATCTATATGCGTCTACATGTATACTTCATATGTATATAACGTAAACATAGAAAATGTAGAAAATAAAGAGGAAAATAAGGCTTAACAACTGAGAACTCTCTTAACAGCAGGACTTACCGGGACCCAGCTGCTCTACATTGATAAGGGGAACTACTCCGAAACCGGTATGGGGATGCCAAGCCAGCAAAGGGTAGTTGATGGCTTGGCGTCATAAAAACAAATGATTTCTTGGATAATATACTCCTAAATATATTTCTTTGCGTTGTTTCTTCTGCAAACTGCGATAGAAGTGCAATTCTCACGGTGATTAATTTCACTTTTTGTCCTCTTGTATTCTAAAGTACCAATCAAGTACCTGAGTCGTGTATTCTGTCAATCTATTTCTCTCTTGAAGTCAGTTATATTTCACTGCATGAAGGACTGTGGAAGACCACTGAAAGTAAGTGTTTTCAGTATGTTCCCATAGCAAAAACTCAGACCACTAAAATCGTCCAGAAACGTAGTCATGTGCAGAAAAGAACGGAGATAAAAGAGATGCATAATATATTTGTTCCTGAGACTCTTAGACAACTTGTTGTGGTGCAACAATCTGAAACACTAACGTGGCAGTCCATAGAAACAGGACGAATGCTGCTGTTGATTAGCTCCGAGAGACGATCGCCTCTAACTAGCTATATGATGCACGAACATGCGTCCATAAACTGAAGGGAGGAATGGGTTTAGCTATTTTCAAACCAGAAAACTGACCCGAATGCTTACAACAGAGTGGATGCTAAACAAAGATACCCAAAGTTCCATATGATGGCGTTGAACCAAGCAACGTGTTAGGTCTACTTCATCATAAGCATATTCTCTAAAACTCGTTCGCTGCCATAGAGACGAAATGTCGTCAGTTTGTATGTTTTTGCCAGTGTATTGTTCTTTCTACAGCCAGAAGATTTCATTCGTGGAGACAGCCTACAAAACTGCCAACGAACAGCAGAAAGAGGTGCCTTTCACTGCTAATAAGCATAGCAATCCTTGTTTCCTAGACGATGATTCTTCAGCTTATTGTGTCAAGTGAAGTTGTGCAGAACTTTTTTCTATGTAAGTATGTTATAACTTTTGAGATAGCCAAAGATCTACAATGTTGACTTGGCCTAGAAACTAAATCTTTAGCGCTGTGCCAATAACCTAATCGGCTCTGTGCTTCACATCAGAATATTTTTCATCACATTTATAGCGATTACTGCATCAGATTAAATGATTTCATCAGTATTAGAAACACACAAATTCTGTTGAAAATATCAAGAAAGATAACAACAACAATAATACTAATACTAATACTAATAATAATAATAATAATAGTAATAATAATAATAATAATAATAATAATAATAATAATAATAATAATAATAATAATAATAATAATGATAATAATAAGGAACGGCTGATAAAAACAAATATTTAATTTATGTTATCGATTCAAATGAAATCTGCTTTTTCTGAGAAGATGAAACGAGTAGCAGCAAACAATTATCGATAACGGTAAACTTTATGACTAATTTAAATTAATTTAAATTTTCTGCAAAATTAACCCTTACTTTTCTTATTTAACACCAGGTTAAGATGGCTCTAATCAACTATCGTCACTTGATGCCTTCATTTTGCATATATGCTCCCCTGCACGTTTGGTATTGAACTCGAAGTTTTTTTTTTATAATTTTCTCACAGAAATTTAATATGTCTATACCGTCATCACTGCGAAATGCATATATTAGCCCTTGGCAACTTTGTGACATTTGTTTCTATCTCACAGTGCGTTGTCTTGATTTGAACTATAACTTGTAAGAAAAATTTTGAACAGAATTTAAATAAGCATTTCTTTGAAACATTGGGTAAAGACATCGATTTCGGAACAAGTGAGAGTTCCAATGCTGTTGATGAGCAGTCCTGAAGTTGAATAACTTTGTCTCAACACTTTCGTATTAGGTTTTCACTGGTTTAGAGACCCTCCAACTTTCCTAACTAAGCAAACAAGACGAACAGAACAACACTTCTGGGTTTCGAACGTACAAAACTACAGTGGCTAAGTGAAGCCTGTAAGTCTTTGGAGATGAACTTTCGGTTTAAATAAAGATGTTAAAAACTACCACGTCAATATACATTCATTCGGAAAAGCGAAGAGACTTTGTAATGGTACCTCAGCTACCTACTTTCGCCTCTATCAAGCTATATCTAAAAATACCTTCTCTGAAGAGACTAGAGTCGTAAAGATTGGCCAAGTTGTAAGAAGGCAACAAACACTTGTATGTGTATGTTTGTCTGTATATGTGTATATGTGTGTGTTTGTGTGTTCAAGCTATATAATAGCATAGGTCTGGTTCTACCAACAATTTCCTATGGTAGTGAGACATGGAAGGGCACTGTGAAAATAGACAGAAAGCTAAAAGTTTTCTATTAAAGATAGTTAGGAAGGATTCTGAGAACGCACTGGCAAGACCACGTAATTATTAAATTGTGTTAGTCCTAAAGAGAGCTAACAAAAGTCACCTTGACGATGTCATCACAAAACTAAGATTAAAACTATCAGGTTACATACTTCAGCAACCAGAACAATGCCATTTTAAAACAAGTTTCAAATGAACACCACTAAGGAGAAAAAAAGGTTGAAACCTACATGATGCCGAACAATGATAAACACCTTCAAAGAGGCCGGAAACCAATGACGCCAACGTGTTGCGCAATGTACTCGAGAGTGCAGACGAAACTGATGTGAATATATGTACAAGCGTGTGCGTACAAAAAGAAACAATCAAATAAGGAAAAAATGTATATAAGATATGGAGCCAGAAGTTTCCCAGAACAGATTTCAAGAAATACAACTATACTCAGTTAAATACTGTATTTCATATATTACTTCTATTCGGGTTCTATAAGCATTTAAATAGCCTTGGAAACATGTGCAGTGATTTCAACACGTCTCACACGTGTCAATCCACCACATCGAATCACAGCAGCAGACCATTTTCTGATGATCAATCAATACATTTTATGATTCCATTTGAATTTTATCCACCACATCGAAGCAGCGCCTCTACTTCAGTTTGAAATACATTTGGAGAAAACGGTGAAATCAAGAAGCTGCTGTCTTTGATTGTGTGTGAAGAACTAAGACCAAACTTCACAGAAGTGTGATGCATTTTCAAGTTCTCCATACGTAAGTACGAGAGAGTGGTGAAAAGTTTCTGGCTATAAGGATATGACGAAAGGCCTGGTTAGAGGTCCAGCCTTCCGTGTTCTTTTACAGGGATTAGAAAAACTGAACGATTGCTACAATAAGTCTGAATCCGAGAGAGGGATACGTTGAATAAAATCATAATTAACTGATCCTCCTGTATTTTCTTTTACCTAAAACCAGGAACTTTCCAGCATGTGCGATAGCAACGTATCTGAGCATAGAAATAACCTTGCTTGGGACTGAGGGGACCCTAGCTGTTGTCACAGCATCCTTGTGTTAAACCTGCTGCCCCAAATCTTTACGGGTCATCTCTAGATACAATTCATGGAGACTGGGAGAGTGGTACAAGTGTTATACCAGAGTTTATAACTATAATCCAGTGACGTACAGACGTTTCTTTATGGTGCCCGCATTTGTCATTCCATCTGCCAAAAGTCCTATGGCGATGAAAGAGTGGAAACGTGTGCATATCAGTTGGCTGTGCATAATAAATTACAACTTTCGTTTGTCATTTACGCTTTCGACCATGCAGACATGCAGCGGGACTCAATAGTCACCTGAGAATTCATGGATAGAAAGTAAGAAATGAAATGTCATAGACAACGATGAAACTCCAGGAGACGGTGCAGCTACCTGTGAAGATGTATGTATGTTTTGTTTTGCTGGGTGGGATGATGCATATCATGTTCAGAGAGTAGGATGGGCCCTATGCAAAGTCTTTTCTTACTTTAAAAAGCTTCAGGCATAGACATGACTTGACTTTTAATATCTTTATTATGTGTTGCATGTTCTTGCCCAAACAGGCAAAAACACTCAATTTAATATTCTGTGATGAAATGATGGCATCTATCTGCATGAGTAGTCATTCTTTGAACATGTGTTGCAAGAGATGCACATCGTTGCCGCATATGTGCAAAAGAGTCTTGGACCCTAACAGGGCTGAAAAGCCACAATATTGCTTTAAGAGAACAGTCAAGCGACAGCATTGCACGTATTGAGTGCAGCCAATACGTTCATACGTATCTATAGTTATATATCCACGTTGCACTTAGAGTTCCCGCTATTAAATACAACAGCATTACAAGTATCAAGGAAGCTGGTACTTAGTGTAAGACTTGCTGAACATAGCAGTCAACTGACCCTCGAAAGAGCACTCTAGCGTTGTCTTAAAGAAACACGTGCAATAAAGCGATCTACGCTGTTTTTTTGAGCATAGTGAAGAAAAGACAGATTGGTAAAAAAAATATATTCTAAGTGCACCGAACTAAATGCATTAGAGATTTATCTTTTCCGCAGTTCAAGATTAGGGATTTCCATCATGGCTTAATTTGCACTTTAAACCTCTTGTTCGATAAAATAAGTAACTGTTTTCCCTGTAATTCGCTGGTGCCAATTACACCGAGTATAGCTTTTCATTATAAATCAATATTTAAGAATATATAAAATGAAATTTTCACACGCAGTTAGCAATGAACAGTAAACTAAACAAAAAAGCAAAGTTGAGCATATTCCAAAATTGACACATCAATAATGTATCTTTAGATTTATTTTTCTTCGTTCGATCAATATGTTGTCATATAATTATATAGTATGCATTATATATACATATATGTGTGTGTAAAATTATATATATATTAAGTATATGCACATATATATATGTGTGCATTATTATATATTATGTATATACATATATACATATACGTGTATGCATATATGTTAATATACCTATATATATATATATACATTATATATGCATGTAGATAAATATATGTAGATTAATATGTACGTATATATATATATATATATATATATATATATATATATATATATATATATATATATATATATATATATATATATATATATATATATATATTAATTTATAGAGTTATATGAAAGAAAATCTCCCAAATCAGAATTTTCATTTTGTTTTGTGACGGCAGCGGGGAGGGAACGGATTGCGTAGAATATATCACAAAAACAACCAGAACACCAATAATAATAATAATAATAATAATAATAATAATAATAATAATAATAATGAAAATTATAAATTCCATGTTTACTAATTTATTTAAATAGATTCTCCAAACTTAAATAGAAACAAATCAAAGCCAGAGTAAATTAAATGTTGTTGATTCATTTTAATTTTGCATATATATCATACATAATTAGGTTGTTTGTAACTAAAATCAAATAAATACAAAACTGAAACAGGAATAGAAAGTGTTCAGTATTATTTATGTATGCAAAAAAAAGAAAGGAAGAAGAAAAGAATAATAATAATAATAATAATAATAATAATAATAATAATAATAATAATAATAATAATAATAATGATAATAATAATAATAACAAAAAGCGAAACTGAAAAGAAAGATAAGCAAGCGAGAAATAGTGATGTGTCAGAAAGAGTAGGATGCCCAAGCTGATATAATTAGTTGCGTTGGCTTCACATTTTTAAGTGCAGATTCTCTTCGAAGAAGGGATTATGCATTTTTCATCTCATCCTTTCAGGAATCGATATAATGATAGTAGTAGTAGTAGTAGTAGTAGTAGTAGTAGTAGTAGTAGTAGTAGTAGTAGTGCTGGTGGGGGGGGGGGGGGTAGTGCTGGTAGTAGTAGTAGTAGTAGTAGTATTGGTGGTGGTGGTGGTGGTAGTAGTAGTAGTAGTGGTGGTGGTGGTGGTGGTGGTGGTGCTGGTGGTGCTGATAGTAGTAGTAGTAGTAGTAGTAGTATTGGTGGTGCTGGTGGTGGTAGTTGCAGTGGCGGTGGTAGTAGTAGTAGTAGTGGTGGTAGTGGCGGTGGTGGTGGTGGTGGTGGTGGTGGTAGTGCTAGTAGTAGTAGTAGTATTGGTGGTGGTGGTGGTGGTAGTAGTAGTAGTAGTAGTAGTAGTAGTAGTAGTAGTAGTAGTGGTGGTGATGGTGGTGGTGGTGGTGGTGGTGATGGTGGTAGTGCTGGTAGTAGTAGTAGTAGTAGTAGTAGTATTGGTGGTGGTGGTGGTGGTGGTGGTAGTGCTGGTAGTAGTAGTAGTAGTAGTAGTAGTAGTAGTAGTAGTAGTAGTAGTAGTATTGGTTGTGCTGGTGGTGGTAGTTGCGGTGGCGGTGGTGGTAGTGGTAGTAGTAGTAGTAGTAGTGGGTTGTAGTGGTAGTGGTGGTGGTGATGGTGGTGGTGGTTTTGGTGGTGGTGGTGGTGGTAGTTTTGGTGGTGGTGGTTGTGATATAATTCAATGATGGGGCATGATGCGGATTAATTTAAATTATATCAGTTCTTTTTTAGAAAATTTATGGCAGCCAAGTCGAAAGGAGTGTTTATTCAGTAACTATTCCCCCATGACGTACGGTTTCGTATATAAAATTTACTGCAATACTGATTACAAAATTATTATTTGGAAATCAATATACTGGGTCCCGCCACTTCTCCATCAGCCGATCGTTTCGATTTCTTCCATTTTGTTTTATTTTATTTTTCTAAAAAAATAATTTTTGACGGCGTAAGTTTTGAACTCTAGCCAGAAATATTCCTAATTTTTTCTGTTTTTTCTTCGACTCAGATCCGTAATTCTTGATTATTATTTTCCAAGAGGATTAATTAAGTCATCTTTGTGTAAGTGTGTGTAACCATGTATGCAATTAATAATTAGCAACGGTTAGGCGCCGAGCGGCTAAAAATCGGTAATACACCGAGCAAAATATTTAGCAACATTTTGTTCAAATTCCGGCGTGGCGGACATTGTCTTTCGTCCTTTCGGGGTCGTAAAATAAGTACCAGTTAAACACTGGGGTCGATGCAATCGACTTACCCCTCCCTCGAAATTACAGGTTTTGTGTCAAAATTCGAAACTAATAATTAGCAATGGTTAGGCAACGAGCGGGTAAAAATTGTTAGCAAGTCGAACAAAATGCTTAGCGACATTTCTTCCTGCTTTTTAAATTATGAGTTCAGATACCACCGTGTTCAACATTGATTTTATCCATTTGGCTCGATAACATAAAATACTGATGTTGACTTCTCTTCCTAAATTTTATGCCTTGAACCCTGAATTGGACCGGAATCTCGTTCAGGGGGATTGCTGTGATTTGGTCACATTATATATAGTAAAAGGAGAGATATAATATCCAGGCAGACACCGAATTTGTCTATGTCAAAAGTCAAGGCGGTACCCAGCATGTCAATTCTTCAAGGCGGTACCCAGCATGGCCGGCGTCCAATGACTAGAAAAAAAGAAAAGAAAAGAAAGGATAATAATTTGATAAACATAGAAAGAAAACAGGAAAAAACGAACTGTAAAATAGAGGAATACATAGAGCTATCTAACTTGCATACTTACGTCCTTTGCCCGTATTATAGTCAAATTTTATGGTAAACTTCCTTTTATGGTAAACTTCCTTTACCTCCCATCCAAAGTTACAGTTTATTTCTTGGCCACCTAGAGTGTAAAGTACTATTTTGATAATAAGGATAATCAAGAATTTTAACATTCAAATTTTATGTTTATTTCCAGTTAGCTTATTCATAATGTTTGACCAACACGTGTTTCGATCGTACTAATGGCATATTGCTGCACATTCATATGTAGTGATTTATGTGTTATTAGTATGATCTCTTCAAGGTATATAAATATGACATGGCTTGGAGGGGAATTTTTTCCCCGTTATTAGTTTGAAATCCTGATCTTTTGTCGATGAGCTGTTTTTTCAACTGAGTTGAGGAATGTTTTGGAATCTTTACACCCTGCCAATAACTTGCTTCGTATGAACTAATAAGGACCACTCTAAGTGAATTCTTTCCTGAAAATCTCACCCTAACCATCTTTTAAAAAGGCTTAGTGTAATTCTAGAATTAGCTGAGAGAATAAAAGCCGTAATAATCATGACTTGGGCATCTTTTATTCATTTCCTGTTCCTCTTTATCAGCCTGTCCTGGGGTTAAATACCAACAACATGCATCTCAGTGCTCCTTCAAATTAAACGCATTATCAGTGGCTGTATCGAAATATATTTACATGGCCAGGCGCACACGTGACCCTTTGTTGAAGGAACTTGCTTTGCAATCACGTGGTTTGACGGTCGGTCCCAATGTGCGGCACCTTGGGCAAATGCCATTTACTATAGCACCGGGCCGACCAATATCTTGTGAATGATTTTCGCAGAACAAACTGTGCAAATCTGTCGCATATGCATGTGTGTGTGTGTGTGTGAGTGTTTGAGTGAGTAAGTGTGTGTGTATGTGTGTGTGTGAAATGTAAGTTTGCCTATCCCACACCACCAGTTAGCCGGTGTTGGTTTGTTTATGTCTCCTTAATTTAGCGATTTGGCAAAACAGACCGATAGAATAAGTACCAGGCTAAGTACTAAGATCGATTTGCTTGACTAAATTCTTCAAGGCGGTACCCAGCATGGCCGGCGTCCAATGACTAGAAAAAAAGAAAAGAAAAGAAAGGATAATAATTTGATAAACATAGAAAGAAAACAGGAAAAAACGAACTGTAAAATAGAGGAATACATAGAGCTATCTAACTTGCATACTTACGTCCTTTGCCCGTATTATAGTCAAATTCAGAAACCCAGTTTTCAGCAATACCCTCGTGATAAAGACTTCAAAAAAAGAAAAAAGTGGGGAATTACTTCGTGACACAGAGAAAAATGTCCCTGCGTGAATCATAGATGAATCCATAGATATATCGAATTTACGTCATTCGTTATAATGCGTCAGAATTGATTCCAAAAGCATAGTTTTAGGCAAGTGTTTTGCGCAACCGAAACATTAAAAAATTAGAAAATCAAACACTATATGTAATTGCTGTCGTTACAGTAAAAATGAGAGATTTTGAAAGATATACGAAAAGGTATACTTATGTATATATGTATAGATAGATATATGTATGTATGTATGTATGTATGTATGTATAGATAAATAGATAGATAGATAGATAGATAGATATATCGATAGATAGAGGGAGAGAAAGAAATAGTAAGAGATGTATGTGTATATATATATATATATATATATATATATATATATATATATATATATATATATATATATATCTGATACATATATGCGTACATACTTAAGGATAAAATCAATTAATGATCTTATCGGTGGCCAGCATGTAATAAACACCATATAGGTAAAAATTGATATAGATATATAATTATATAGATATAATTATAATTAAGGGTACTAAGAAACAACACCTACAATTATTGGTTTAGTAATACAATTACTTTACCGTCATCAGTAGAATATACCAAAAGTACAGAAATGTAAATATATATCTATACTCGTACAAATACATGGGTGTATATACTAATATATTCATATATTCACACGTATATACTAGGCAAATCCGACTATTCATCTCAACCACGTGCGTATTTGATCAAGATAATGCCACAGCAAATATCAGTATCGGAGTGAATAAATAAATAAATAAATAAATAAATATGCATATATAATTAAGGATAAAATCAATTAATGCCCCCTTGTGGGCAATAAAAAAATAAGAAATAAGATAGATAGATAGATAAACTTAAATATATATTTCCATACATACATGGTTCCAGGTTTAGTCCCACTGCGTGGCACCTTGGGCAAGTGTCTTCTACAATAGCCTCGGTCCGACCAAAGACATATGAGTGGTAGACGGAAACTGAAAGAAGCCCGTCGTATATATGTATATATCTGTGTGTGTATGTGTGTGTGTTCGCGTGTCTCCGTTTGTCCCCCACCATCGCTTGACAGCCGATGTTGATCAGTTTACGTCCTTGTAACTTAGCGTTTCGGCAAAAGGTACCTATACAAAAGAGTACTGAGCTTACAAAGAATAGGTTCTAGAGTCGATTTGTTCGACTAAAAGGCGGTCCCTCCAACATGACCACAGTCAAATGAATGAAACAAATACAAGAATAAGAGAATTTATATACATACACGTACAAGTTATTTTCATAAGCATATTGACAGACAGATAGATAGACAGATAGATAGATAGATAGATAGATAGATAGATAGATAGATAGATAGATAGATAGATAGATAGATAGATAGATAGATATAGACGCTTAACACGCACGCACATAATGCACATGTACATACAAAAACAGAAGGTAAAGAGCTGGAGTAACTTAACAGACATTATTGCCAAATATGACTCCCAAGTCAATTCGAAGACCTAGTTTTCGGCAATCTGAAGGTACTAATGAAGATTTATAGAAACAAGAGCAAAACAAGTGAAATATGTCGCTACGGGACACATAGAAAAGGCTATAGATTTATTTAACATACGTTGTTGCCAATAACTTGGTCGCAAGTGAATTCGATGGTCTCGTCTTTGGCAATTATACACATCTAACAAATATTTATAGTAAAATCAACAAAAACAACACAATCGTGAGTTTATGTGGCAGACATGTTTAGTAGAATTTTTTTTTTTTTGCAATTAGTTTTTTTTTTCAAATTTAATGTATGAAATATGTTTTATTTTCTTTCATGGCATTTTTTTTTTTTTAAATATAACAGAAATGAGAATGTGAGACAAACAATGAAATTATCATTGTTCTGTTTTATTATTTTAATACTTCAAACTATTCGGATAACTGAACTAATCTTTTGGTTGACAAAAAAAAACAAAATAAATAAACAAATATTTCCTAAAATGAACAGCCATTGCTCATGACGACTTCCTCTAGTGAAACGTGGCGGAGATATGGCGGGGGTGTAAGAGAGAAACATGGAGGAGAAGGAGGAGAAGGAGGAGGAAGAGGAAAAAGAAAAAAAATACGTGAAGACAGCAGCCGGCGGTTTTGTAAGTGAAATCAAGCGTAGGTATATATGTTGATGAGAAAGGAACGTAAGAGAACGGAAGCGAGGCAAAGTGATAGAGGGGTGAGTTAGTGAGAGAAAGAGAGAAAGAGAGAAAGTAACTGGCGTGTGAGGGAGAGAGACAGAGAACGAGAGAGAAGTAGAGGTCGTATGAGATGAACTGTATCTTCATTGGGGTTGAAGACCTATTGTAGGAGCACACAATATCACACTATTATTCTCTATGCACGGTTTGTTTGCCTTTGTTTCCATTCAAAAGAAATAATAAAGCGATAATTAAACAAAAGAAAGAAAACGAAAACAAACAAAAAAACACATAAAAACAAAGACCAACAAAAAAAATGATGACTGTATGACTTTTATTGAACAGTTCAAGCGGCTGTTTTTGAGTGTTTTATGGAAAATAAAGTGTTTAACCTTATTTTTTAAATCATTTTTGTTCTTTTTTATCTTTCATTTTTTGCTCTCATTTTTTTTTGTATTTTTTTTTTATTGGTGGGTGGATTTTTTATTTGCATTTGTTTCGTTTTCTTATTGTTTTTTTATTTTTCAATATTTTTTGTATCTATTGTTTTTCAATTTTTTTTGGTTTTGCCTGGGTGCCGGTTACAGAAAATTGTTCCACGCTTCACTGATCGTTCAGCTATGGAATTGTATTCCAATAATATTACACATTTCGATTCAGATCAGTTTACATTTGGCAGAATTTATAGAATATACTACAACAGAACATTACTCTTACTACAAAAAAAAAAAAAATGGCTGCCGTTGAGGAAGATTTTTTTCTGCTCCAAGCTGGGTGTCTCCAACCCCTTTCTCGCTCTTTCCTTTTTCTTGCTCTTCTTATTCAAAGCATTATTAGGTTTTTTTGTTGTTCTTTTTCGCTTTGTCTTGTAGTATTTAAAAGTAAATAAATTTTTAGGCTAGACAATTTTTTAAACTAATTTTTTATAACGCATTTTATTTCTCCATTTCTGTCTATTCCACTGCTTGCCAAGAATTTTCAAGCTGAGGAACACTTCTGTTAGACAATAGAACATGGACAATAAACAAGGTTCTATAGGCTTTCACTTTAACCCCATTTTCTTATCTCAAGAATTAACTCCTCGGGATATTAGTTTTAATCAATTGTCATTCCCCGCTCTTACTGACGAATGGAACGACATTCTACTCATATGGGTCTTCTGTCTACTCCCTAAAATCCTTATCGGGAGAGTTCATTTTCAATATAATAGTTTTAATGAATTTATTATCCATGCTGAAATTGTTAAAACGTGTTTGCCCTGACCGAACAGATGTGAGTTAGCTGTGAACTTCTTGTATAAACACACGCGCGCATACGTTGAAACACGCGCATGCACAAACTCTGGTCTTTTACCTTTTATTTGTCCCGGTCAATAAAGAGTAGTAATACTGGAGCAACATGTTAACAGATTTTAGTCGAACAAAACGATCCTAGTACTTGTTTGTTTTTTTGTAAAAGCCCCTACTTAACCTATTGGTTTATTTCACCGAATCATTAGGGTACGGTGAAGTAAACATAGAACCACCGGTTGTGTAATGAAGGAAAAAACATACACGAAGACACACACGTACACACACATACACACACAAACACACACTTACACATACATAATACACAAATATATATACATATATATATATATATATATATATATATATATATATACACTATATATATGAAAAATATATGTATGTATATATAAATATGATACATACAAACATATATGTGTCAGTGTGCGTGTATACATACATATATATATTTATAATTATATATATATATATATATATATATTCAAGAAGCATTTTCAAATATGATCGTAACTATAGTATCTACGAGCCAATGAGGATATTTTCATAACGTCGTGAGACTTTCTAAACAAAATAGGAACCACATCAACCTTCAGCTACATCCTAGAGCAGTAGATATCAACCACTTTTCACTTATTGAGTCATTTCAATCTTGTTTTAACAGATGTGGAGACTCTCAGAGCCATTCAATGTCTAAGAACTCTTTTTATGTTTTTATGATTGAAATATTATTTGGGAATTCTATTCAAAAATGTCTAAATATTTTATGCATTGTAGAAGTATAACCAGTTTACTGCACATAGATTTTAACAACAAAATCGTATATGAACGCCCAAGGGTTATCTGGACCCCGGGTTGAGAACCACTGCCCAAAAACACACACACATATGTATGTTTGTATGTATGTGACTTTTATCTTTAATCTTTTACTGGTTCCAATCATTGGACTGCGGCCATGCTGGGCTAGACTTTGAAGTGTTTAGTGGAACAAATCCATCCCAGTATTAATTTATTAGGTACGGTGCTTATTTTGTCGCCTTATGTTTCCGACAAGTTAAGTTACAGAGGCAGAAACAAAGGAGCACCAATTTTAATAGCTTCGAATAAGTTATAAAATATTGGGCAAGATCTCAACTCTGAACACATCCTTCTCTTAGCAGAAACAGCTGTAAGTTAATGGAATATATTCCGTAATAAAGTATATTCTGTATTGAAGTATATTCCATATATTTTGTTAGTATTTCAGTGATATCATAATTTGTGCTCTCCTGACGTCTTAATCTAACGAATAAATATATTGACACTAGCAACCGTTTTTTTAGTTTTGCTATGCCTAAGCGACATCAATATATATGCGTGTGTGTATAGATAGATAGATAGATAGATAGATAGATAGATAGATAGATAGATAGATAGATAAGCACACAGGCAGATAGAGATTTAGATAAAAAATACATATATATTGTCAAATATATACAAATATTTGCCTCCATGTACATATATGTATAAATAGGTATAAATATATATATACATATATATATGTGTGTGGGTGTGTGAGAGGGCCTGAGAGCGTGTATGTGTGTGTATACATACATTCATAAGTACATTATATATTTATATAGGTGTCTGTATGTGCGTGTGTTTCCGTTATATAAATAAGGAAACCCACAAATTAATGTAAAGTACTCAATACAAAGAGTGAAAGTATGTATAAAGATAACTCTTACAAGACTAGTCCTGTTTGCTTCACATTCAATATCGGAGTAAAATAATGATTAGATCGCCTTTCGATAACAAAGCGCGTATGATGTTGGTCTCTAAAATCGCTGGTCAAAGAGCATTGAATGACCCTAGCGTGAAGACGATGGCGGTAAAAACAAGAAATGGACATAGAAAGGCACTATACAGGGAACAATTGGTATTAATGTAGAGAAAGAAAGAGAGAGAGAGAGTGGTGCGTGGAAGAGAGATGGGCGAAAAAGGACATTACTGTCTGGGACAAAATAAATAGAGGCAATGTCAATGTCATTGAAACAGGTCGCCAAAATTCAATGACCTTGGCAGGTCAACTTATCTGTCACGTGCCAAACAATACTATCTTCTTTCTTGCTGTCTTTCTTTGTCCCTCACTCTTTCTCTCCTTCCGTCTGCGACTGTCTTTTCATACGCGTCAACCCTAATACATGTTTTTTAAGACTCGCATTATCTTTGCCTACACCCTCCCATTTTCATTCAAATCCTATTTGCCAATGAAAGGAGAGACCCCCGGGCGCAAACCACATTCCCTTGTCTATGCACAGGCCCTCCCATACAACAAATATATCTTACCCCCAAGTTTTCATACACTAATGTATTAATGTATTAATTCTAAAATGAGGGAAGCCGGAATAGTTTTTACCAGATATGACCCCTTGTGTGGGGGAGGCTTGTGTGTGAGTGTGTATACGTGTGTGTGTGTGTGTGTGTGTGTGTGTGCATGCGTGGCGTGTGTGTGTGCGTGTGTACGTATGTGTCCAGCTCTGTGTGCGTGTGCATGGGTATGTGTTCCTGTGTGTATACGTGTGTACGTTTGTGTCTAGCAGCGTGAGTGTGTATGTGTATTTGTATATGTCTCTGTATGTAGACAGAGCGACCGATGGATAATGTTTACATGCATGGATATATAGACGGATGGATGGATGGATGGATGGATGGATGGATGGATGGACGGATAGATAGATAGATAGATAGATAGATAGATAGATAGATGGATGGATGGATGGATGGATGGATGGATGGATGGATGGATGGACAGACAGACAGACAGACAGACGGACGGACGGACGGACGGACGGACGGACAGACGAATGGACGCAGGGGTGGATGGATGAATGGGTGGGTGAACGCATATATATGTATGTATGCGTGTGAATGGATATTTGCATATATATATGTATGTATGCGTATGTTCGGATATATGTATATATGTGTTTGTGTATTTGGACAGAGAGACCGATGGATAATGTACACATGTACGTATGTATGGATGGATGAATGGTTGGATAGATAGGTAAATAGACAGACAGTCAGAGAGATAGATAGATAGATAGATAGATAGATAGATAGATAGATAGATAGATAGATAGATAGATAGACACAGACAAGGCTTGTGCTAATTAAATATGTGATGGGAAAATGAAGAAATGAAACTGCATATAAAACCACACGTACAAGCGAAAGAAATAGGATGACATTCGTAAGTAATATATTACGTTAAAGAAAATCATTAGCCATATTTGTATATAACAGGACATATATCACAGAACGATTAAGAGAGGCTTGTAAGGAAAGACAAGCGAAGAATGAACATTGAATATTTTAAAATTTCGTAATATATTGAAGGTGAATAAAAATCTATGTAGAGGGTTGCACGCGGCTATGAGAAATTAGTAATAAATAATTATTACAGTGTGGAATTTGGAAATACTCTGAAACGTATACGTTAATTTTATTGAGTTTTTAATACAGAAAAATATATAATTAAGTAAGAATGTGGGTGGGGAGTTCTTGTAATTTTCTCTGGAAAATGAATGTGCGTTTGTGTCTGCATAATGAAATAAGCTCAGACTTTCTTTTGAGGTTATTTTCATTCTGCAATAAGAAAGCGTGTTTTTCAGTGCTTCATGACTTGCAAAATGTAAGATATATCGTTCTTGGTGTTTCTGTATTAAAGAATGTTCCTAATTCGGTTATGCCTAAAGTTCTAAATCTATTTCCGCATGTAATTCATGTTTATATATATATATATATATATTTTATCTTTTATCTTTTACTTGGTTCAGTCATTTGACTGCGACCATGCTGGGGCATCACCTTGAAGGGTTTTAGTCGAAATAATCGACCCCAGAACTAATCTTTTTAAGCCTAGTACTTATGCTATCGGCCTCTATTGCTGAACTTCTAATTTACTGGGACGTAAAGATACCAACACCGGTTGTCAAGTTGTCAAGCGGTAGTGAGGGACACAGACATAGACCCACACACATGCACACACACACACACAAGGCACAACACAATCACACGCACACCCAAGCTCTCTCTCACACACGCACGCACTATATATTAACAAGCATTATGTACATACTTACATACATACATACATACATACATACATACATACATATATACATATATATATATATATATATATCACCGATGATTTTACATTTTGATGCTTAACGCATCTTAACGATCGCATCTTATTCTCACTTATATATATATATATATATATATATATATATATATAATTTAATGATAGTGGAACGATTTGAACTCAGAACTCAAAAATAGGAAAAAATATAACTATTTGACTAAATGTCACTAATCATGGCGTCACCCGACAGTTTGTGATGCATTACACAGCCACCGCTCACTCTACTATACCAATTCACATAATGAAATTATATTGATACATAAGTAAACGATATTTCATTAAATACATTCTTATATTTGTATGCCTCTATATGTATATATATATATGTGTGTATGTGTGTGTGTAAGAAGAAAATTCGTTATTATGTGTATATATAAAGAAGAAAAACAGACTCCAAACATGTGAAAAAGAATAATCTTGAATTTCTGAAAGCATTCAACCGTGTAGTGACCCAAAATGTTTCCCAATTCTCATCAATCTTCTTCATTTGAAAAACCAGTCTTCTGATTAATATATTAAATATTTGGGTAATTTATTCCATCAATTCCTACTCAATCAATCATCACGAAGCAGCGTTACTGAATTCAGTCTTTTGAGCTTTCGTTATTTATTTGTGTAATTTTTTTATTTGTATAGTTTATGTATTTGCTTGGTATATTCATGTGCTTCATTACTATTAGTATTATTAATAGCTGTAGTTATTTGTAATTATTTGTTAAATAACAAACTAAATTATTTTGATACTTAGACACACACACACAGACACTTGTTACACACATATTGCTACATCGACATACATAAATTTATATATATACATATATATATCTGTGTATATACATACATATATATATATGCATATATATATATATATATATATATATATATATATATATATATATATATATATATACATACATACATATATGTCTGTATAATCCAAATAAGGCTCTGGAGAAAGACTTAAACTCATCTTTAATGATCAGTTACAATTGTTTCTGTACCAACTCTGCTTTTCTGCATTCAACGTCAGTTTACGTATTCATCTATCGGTCTCTCTCTCTCTCTCTCTCTCTCTCTCTCTCTCTCTCGTTATATATATATATATATATATATATATATATATATATATATATATATATATATACTCAAATGAATAATAACAGACGATGGATAATTGTCAGCTCATTACAGCTGCTACATATGCATTTTTCAATAGATTGAGGAACGTTACAAAAAGCCGTAATCATCGAATGTGTGCCGTCTTTCTCCTTGACCTCAACCCTTAAGAGGGACGCCACCATGAAATGCGTGGTGTCTTGAGGAGTTTGAAGTTAGTGAAACCCGTTTCTCTCCAAGTTTAAAAGTAGGGTGTGGAGGGGGATGAGAGAAAGGGGATAGGTTCAGGGAAAGAAAGAGAGCGATAAAGAAATTACTTTCCGCAATCCAAAATGCAAAGATTTCTTCGACATGCTTTGAACTGAAATCGCAGGCAGTTACAACGAATACAAGCCAAGAAAATAGTCCCTAAATAAAAGCTTGACCTGTTAAAATTAGCAAAAAAATCACTCGATCGTTCTAGAATTCCCAGAATAAATGCATAAACATCTGAAAGGCTTTCCCACTATTCATTGTTAAAAGTAAAGAAGCTAGAAAAGATCGATTGTATTTCTGTTTGTCATTACAAATGACTGATGCTCTCCCTTCTCTGTCTCTATCGCTTCATTCCTCTTCTCTGCGGTTAAGAGAGTTTAAGGTTCGTGGCTCAGTGGTTAGGGGTATTCGGCCCACGATCGTACACACACACACACTGAACGAGATGTCAGTCCGTCGCACATTACAAGGTTACTCGTTTACTGCTTAAGCGGATAGGAACAACGTGAAACGAAATGTTTTGCGGAGGAACGCAACGTACCACTCAGTCCTGGAATCGAAACCAAATCATGCAATACCTTCACCTCTAATATCGAGTAAGTTTGATATCGTTCGAAAAGAATCTGATAAGGCTCCTTGCCGTGACATATAAGCCCATAGGAGCGGTTTCCCAGTTTCTCTGTAATGGAGGTGCGTGGCTCAGTGGTTAGGGTGTTGGACTCATTATCGTAAGTTTGTGGTTTCGATTCTTGGGTCGGGCGACGTGTTGTGTTCTTGAGCAAGACACTTCATTCCACGTTGCTCCAGTCTACTCAGCTGGCAAAAATGAGTAATCCTGCGACAGACTAGCTTCCCGTCCGGGCGGGGAATATGTACGCCATGGATACCAGGAAACCGGCCCTAATGAGTCGGTATGGTTCAAGAAGATAACTATCTTTCTGCCGGATATAACTCACCCCTGGACGGGACGCCGGTATTTCGCAGGGTTACTCATTTTTGCCAGCTGAGTAGAGTGGAGCAACGTGAAATAAAGTGCTGTCCTCAAGAACGCAATGCATCGTCCAGTCCAGGAATGGAAACTACAATCTTACAATCACGAGTGCAACACTTAACCCCGCCCCTATGCTTAATATAATTCTCTCCAACAAAAATTGGTACGACGCTCACTCAAAGTGTATGACTTTGCTGTGATTTATTTCAGTGACAGATGTTTTGAGAGCTCAAAATCCCTCGACTATAATTGGTTATTGTATTATTTTAATAACCGGGCATTAAGAGCTCAAATCAGACGGGTAAACTTTACTATTATATTTGTAGGGTGGATAAACTAAACAGCAGTCTGAGGATATTTTTGCTCATGAATTGTTTATTTTTTAATCTATATTCAAAGACTTGCAGAGCAACAGTAAAAGGAATTAGCCGCCTAAATGAAGCGTAATTTGGAATAAGACGTTGGAGTGATGGAGTATTCCGATTAAATTGGAACTAATATTTGACCGATATATATTTAATCGGGTTCGAAAATATAAAAGGATTAATCGACTGTTT
>NC_142942.1:12350543-12360543 GCF_046866305.1 Octopus bimaculoides | reverse complement strand
TGCTAGTCATGAGGCCAAACGTCCCTGAAAGTTTCGTCCGAATCTCTCTAGCGATTCTTGAGATATCGTATCCGCGGACAAACAAACAATCAAACAAACAAGACTGAAAAACAATACCTCTGCCTTCGCTAACACGGAGATAATAATAACAAAAGGATGAGATCTCTAGAGTGGATGGTAAAAAGAAGAGTTATGAGGAGAACGAGAAGTATTATATATAACAACGGAACACATACTAAACGACACAGATGTTAGTTAGCAGAGAATGACATGCAACTATGAGACGAAAATATGACATATTCATACAAAGAAAAGCCAATAAGAAAGATGGTATTTTGTAAAGAAAATATGGAAGAACACATTTTTAAAAATATTATTATTTTTTTCTTTTTAAGTAGAGGTCAGAAGCTGGAACTATCATAAATTAAAATTCTCAGGTAAACCAGGAACTGGATAAAAGAGCAACTGACCACGAGAGCAATCAATGCAAAAGGTATGGGGGTATAGAAAAGCAGGAAAGTCATTTGTGCCTTGTGAGAGGGAACAGAAGGGTAGGATACTAATCGTTTGAAAGGAAGACAAGAAGAAAGAGAGAGAAAGAACTCTGGGGAAAATACGAGTAAATGTGTAGATAAAGATAGGACTGTAGATGCTGGTGTTTACGTCCCCGTAACTTAGCGGTTCGGCAAAACAGACCGATAGAATAAGTACTAGGCTTACAAAGAATAGGTGGTGGGGTCTATTTGCTCGACTAAAGGCGGTGCTCCAGCATGGCCGCAGTCAAATGACTGAAACAAGTAAAAGAGTAAAGAGTAAAAGAGTATATATATATCTGTGTATTTGTATAATGAATGCGTATCCCAGTGTATTTGAATGTATAAACGAGATATGCTGTACTCATCAGAGTGTTTGTAAATTTTATTTATTCATTTGTAGGTAACGTTTCAGTCTTACATCTTCCAAAGTTGTACCGTTTGCGTGTTCCATCATTCGAGAAGGAACGAACGCACAGAAAAGTCGCACTCGGAGTTGAGACAGAGGAAATATATATATATATATATGTATATATATATATATATATATATATATATATATAGAGAGAGAGAGAGAGAGAGAGAGAGAGAGAGAGTAAATATATATATATACATATGCATTTATAATCATATATGTATGTATATATATGCATATATATATATATATATATTAAATATATATTTATATATATTTGATATATATATATATATATATATATATATATATATATATATATATATATATATATATATATATATATATATATATATATGCATAACGGATTTAGAATTACATTCTCGTTTATCAGGTTGAGATAATGTTCATTTATCACTTCTCATATCTTTTTATGTGAAGTAATGCCGGTAATGTTCTTCAGTTATGGAGAGTGCTGGAGAGTGTTCTGGTCTGTTGTTGGCACGGTGCACTACGCAGCGAGCTACATCTTCATCAAATAAAAATACTTCGATTTGATTAAGAAAGAAATGTTTCCATTAATATTTTTCTCGCTATCCATAAGCGATTTCACTTTCTCGCCAAAAGCAATATCTCTTTGTAATGGGTGAGATTTCAATAAAAGGCAATAAATGATTACAATGCCATCTTTTGGTCTTGTTTACTGTCCATAAAATGGGGGGGGGGGGGAATATTCTCTTTTGAAATATGTTAAAAAAGTGTTACTCCCGTGAAATCTAACGCCATTTTGTTTTAAATTTACATCTTCTTGTTATAATTCTTGTTCTTGTTATGAGGTGGGGTTTCAAAAAAACTTCGCAATCTCTTTTTCATGCTATAATTTTGTTTTATTTATTTTATTTTATTTTAATTAATTTTATTTTCATTCCTGGCATCTGAATATTTTAGATACGTTACATATCATTTTTTTCATTTATTCTTCTTTATTTCATTTTTTATTTTGCTGGTGTCTCTAGAATTGTCTTCCTTGTTGGTAAATTGTTATTTCTATGCATTGCATTTTTGTCAGCGGTGGGGCGGAAGACGTGTCGGTTTTTCGTTGTGTTTAGTTCTCTCTTTTGCTTGTGCCATCTTTTCCAACAAGGAAGGTGGAAAAATTCTGTTATATATTCATATTATTACATTAAATGTCTATTATAGAAATAGAATTAGTTGTAATTCTATTTGCTTTTCTCTCCTTTGGAAAAACTGACTGTTGTGGTGATAAGGTAATTTGAAACGACCAAACCAGAATGGGAAACTTGTTTGTATACTTTCGTTTATATTCTTTATTTCATTTTTACTTCATTTTATTTTTTATTTTATTACATTTCATATTTTTTATTTTTCAACTTTTAAGTTTTTTCTATTTTATTTTATTATTATTATTTATTATTTTTTTTTTGTTCTTCAGAAAGAATGGAAGAAATATAAACGATGTACAAGACCAATCAATCTCAGCTTGTTTTTCGCTTTTCTTCTCACCATCTTTTCCATTTTAGTTTCAGGTCTGATGTACGTTTTATCCTCTTTTGTTATTTTATTCTTCATACAAATATAAGATTTGTTTGGTGGGTATATACCTCCATATATATATATATATATATATATATATATATGTGTGTGTGTGTGTGTGTGTGTGTGTATGTGTGTGTGTGTGTGTGTGTGTGTGTGTGTGTGTGTGTGCGCGTGTCTGTGTGTCTGTGTGTGTGTTTGCAGGTATGATTGTATGTACGTATGTACGTATACGTATATGTATATATATGTGTGTGTGTGTGTGTGTGTGTTTGTGTGTGTTCAAATAAATCTTATATTTACATATTTATATAAATACATATACATACATACATATCATACATATATATACTTGTATATATATATATTTTCACATATAAATACATACATATACATACATATATATATTTGCATATATATATGCATATATATATTTACACATATATACATACATATATACATATATATTTGATTTTGTGTGCATATAAATATATATGTAATTGTATGTATACATACACATACACACACACGCACACATACATGCACACGCATACATACACACGTTTGCTTTTGTTGTTTTCGTCTTTTTGATTTTTCCTTTTGTCTTTTTTTTTGTCATATTTATTCTCTTTGCTTGTTTGTTTTTCTTTTTCTTTCTTATTTTTTGGCAGGAATTGAAACATTTCAATATTGCTTATTGTAGAGTAAAATGAAACGTGTTTTTCAGCTTGTATTTTGTTAAAAAAAGAAAAAAAAATTTAATTTTAGAAATGTAACGAAATCAATTTCATATTCATCTTAACATCATGTTGATTAAGCTGAAAATAACCGGTAGATGTCAATTTTCAGCACATGTTATTAATAGTATGAACTAGCAACACCTTCAATCACCATTCTTACAACTGTCAGAATCTATGAAGAATAAAAAATTATGGTAGTGAATAGCTACTACGGTTAGGCTATAAATATTTGCACATACGCAAAAGGAGGCGGGACAGAAATATATCATTTTTCTCATGCAAACACACACACACACACACACACACATACATACAAACACAAACACACACACACGCGCGTCAGTGGGTGGGCAGAAATACATACACAGGCATTCACACACGGGCATATATATACGCTCAAGCAACAATAGGCACAATTTCTCTCTCGTACACACACACATACACACACGTGCGCGCACACACACACACACACACACATCAAGAAACATATCTTTTGTTTACAGAGTTAAGTATGTATATATGCATGTATTTAGGTATCTATGTATGCATGTATGTACGTATATATAAATATAATATATGTGTATATAGATAATAAATATCTCTGTGCGTGTGTGTTTATGTGTGTATGTGTGCGTGTGTATGATATATAATATGAATTTAATACAAATATATACATGTTATATGATATATAATATATATATATGTGTCTATGTCTGTGTATGTACTTATGTGTATATATCTATGTATGTATGCATGTATCCATCTATACGTATATATAATACCTATATATATATATATATATAAATACACACACACATATATATACATATATATATAGTTGTGTGTGTATATATATATTAGAGAGAGAGAGAGTGTGACATATATTCATATATGTGTGAAGATATATTTCTGCCCGTATATGTGTATTACACACGGGCATATATACATACACATATCATGTGTATATGGAGGTATATGTATATGGAGGTATATGTATATATACATGAGTGTGTGTTTTGTCTATGCATGTGTGTGTTGTGAATGTATGTGTGTGTGTGTGTGTGTGTTTGTGTGTATTTGTGTGTGTGTGTGTGTGTGTGTGTGTGTGTGTGTGTGTTTATGTTGGTATGTGTGTATGCCTATCACTCTAGGCTGGAAAATATTTTCGTGCGTGCAAGCGTGCGTATAAAAGTGTCCGTGCGTGTGTGTCAATGAGCATTGTATACTTGCATATTTATATATTTATAAATTTATATCTTTATATATTTGTATATTTGTATATTTATCTCTCATACAAAGACAGACATGTCTCTCAAAAGACTGTATCTATCACGATCTGTTGGTGTAAAATGTCTACTCTTCGGCAAACGTATGTTTAACGTGGCGCCTGTCACTCAGTAATATGCCGTGGGTATTTGTCCACTCGTGTTTCATATATATATTCCAATGTATGTACATGTGTGATACATATATGTGTGATATATATTTATATCAGTGTATGAGTTTGTGTGTGTGTGCGTGAGTATATAGACGTTGCTGTAACTGTCAACACTCTTTGATATACCTGCCAACAAATATAGGGGTTTGTTTGTTCGTTTTTTGTTGCATATATTTTTAATGTTGTTCTTCCTTTTTCGTTTTTCTTTTTCTATATTCTTTGTCAAAATATGTTGCTGTATCAGTCTCCAGACGTTGGTGTACGTATGAAAAGATGTTCATATCTATCGGCAGTAGAAACACCACCAACAACAAGAACAACAACGACTACAAATACAACAATAATAATAACGCCAATCAAAATAACAACTGTAAGAGCAATAACAACTGCCGCATCCAAAATAAATGCAACAGCAATAATAGCAGCAGCTACAGTGACAACTACAATAATAATGACAACAGCAACAACAACACGAACGACAACAACAATTACAACTGCAATAGCATGACCAACAAGGCCAGCGACTGCAATACAATAGATAACAAAAATAACAACATTTACAACTATATAAGAACAACCTCAACAAAAACGACAACGAAAACACCACACACTTCTACAGCCAATATAGCATCAACGAATGTAACAAAAGCAACGTTGATAACAATCGCAACGGCAGCAAAAGCAAAAAAGAGAGAGAGCTGAGGGAGAAATATAATAGACTCTGGGATTTAATGTAGTAGGGAATTTCAAGGTCATTCAATCATTTATTCCTCGGGGTAAATGTTACCCCAATTGGGGGGAACCCCTTTCTCGGCTCTGCTTATTGCGTTCTATTTCGTAATGGACTTTGCTTTGAGCATTTACGCTACTCGCCTCGCTAGGTATGTGGGAATGTAAAAATACTTTTTAGGTAATTAGGTGAGATTCGATTTAGAACGCAAAGAGCAGAACAAATACTGCAAGACACCGATTCCCACAATTTTATAGTTCCACCAATCTTTTGCTCTTGATTTGTGTTTTTTTTATCGACGCCGAAACCTGGAAATCAAAGTTGGCCACAACGAGATTTGATCTCAATATGTAGAGGGTCAGAACCAATAGTGCAAGACGTCCGTCACACAACTTTACAGTTCCAGATTTATCTTTCGCTTTTGATTTGTATTTTTCTATTGCTCTCGAAACCTGAAAAGCAAAGTTGACCATAGCGAGATTTGATCTCAGAACAAATACTGAGACGCAGTCTATCCGACACTCTAACGTCTCTGCCAAATTCGCTGCCTTGAGTGGCATAATGTATGTCCCCCCCCTATATACTGTGTTCAAATCCAGCCTGGACTCCCTCTATCATCAACCTTCCATTCTTAAGCATTGGTATCTCGTGTATCCATAGATCTGTCCTTGGGAAGGCACTCACCAAGATGCAAGATTTGGTATGGTTTTTATCCAAAACCAACGGTTTTTCTGTTTGCATATCACCAATATTTTCAAAAAAGAAAAGCAGAACCAGTCCAGTTTCGAAGTAGGGTCTTCACAGGAGTTTTCATCAGATCATAAAAAGCTGGTACAGATACCTCGAGACTTTATTCAACTCGCTAACGATGCCAACTATCCAGCTCCGTAAACTACTACTTTATTTAATGATCTGAAAGGATTAAATGTAAAGTTGACCTAGTCAGGATTTGAACTTACAGCTCAGAGAAGTAGGACGGGTACAAGAATCTATTCTATTCGACGCTCTATTGACTAGGAATTCTCCTTCTCCTAAAAGCAGCCATTCACAAATGCAATCGCTATCGTTTCATATTGTTTTGATTTATGCATTAGTTTCTTTGATCTTAGATCTGCACGATTAGAGTTCAACAAGGACTAAACACAAACAACAACAATAGCAACATCAAAAACATGATACTGATTTCTAATATTCAAACAAAGGAAGACGGTGAGCTGGCTGAATTGTTGCCGCGCCGGGAAAAATTCTTAGCGGCATTTCTTCCGACTTTCACGTTCTGAATTCAAATCCCGCCAGGATCGACTTTGGGTTTTATCCTTTCGGATCGATACAATGAGCATCAGCTGAGCATTTGCCAAAATTTTGAAACCAAAATTACATACGAAATTATATAGGTGATTTGCAAAATTAAATGGATGTCACGAAATTATAAACATATGTAGTGAAAATGATACTGGTGTGTCGCGAAACAGCGTAGATGTGTAGCGAAATTTTACAGGTGCGTCTCAAAATTATCCGAGCCCAGGAATTTTTTTTTATTGCTTTTCGTTTCCGAAGAGCAGCAAGCGATAAATGAAAATGAGGAGGAAATGAGATAACAACTTACGATCGTGTGTCCATCACATAGACTCACAATCGTAAGGTTGTGAATTCGATTCCCAGTTCGAGCAAGATACATCAGTTCACATATCTCCAGTCCCGTCAGCTGAAAAGGTGTTGAATCTGACATGATATAATGCTGCTATTTCTAGCAGGCTAAATGACCACACAGAGACATTTTATCGTGTAGAATGATGTCAAAAAAATGTAGAGGTCCACC
The DNA here is from genome assembly GCF_046866305.1 of Octopus bimaculoides. Taxonomy (NCBI): domain Eukaryota; kingdom Metazoa; phylum Mollusca; class Cephalopoda; order Octopoda; family Octopodidae; genus Octopus; species Octopus bimaculoides. The sequence continues at coordinate 12,353,314 of NC_142942.1, read as the reverse complement.
ATGACCTTAAGCCTGTATTAGAAACCACTATGAGAAATGTTTCCGCTTTTTTTTTTTTTTAATATTTTCATATTTTGTTGCAATTTTATTTTCCCCTGTGACAAAAATAGGTATTCACTGAAAGTATCAGCAAATCGCAGGTAGATTTCTTTATTATATGGATAAAAAGATTAAGCATCCTGAGCCCAAAAACACTTTTTCTACTCCGTCTCATCCACAGAAATGAAGAACGAGATTCGCACTTCACTTGCTATTTTCAGGTTAATGCACCCGCCATCATTTCTGCAGCGTCTACGAAATATTTGCGTGAATCACCGTAATATATTTTTCCATAAACTTTTCGTTCAGAGTGAAATTATTAATTACGACAGTAAATAAGGGAAATAAGCATTTGTGCACGCATTAAATAGTGTGTGTGTGTGTGTGTGTGTGTGTGTGTGTGTGTGTGTGTGTGTGTGTGTGTGTGTGTGTGTGTGTGTATGAATATATGTGTGTGTGAGTGTACTTGTTATAAAATGTGCATGCGTGCACAGTTTAAAGGAAAGAGTGGATAGGAACAGGTAGATCGATCCGATATTTCACAGATACTTTATTTTATCAACTCTAAAAGGACAAAATAGCAAATTATACTCTGGCGAAATTAGGTCTCATAATTAGAAGAGATCGAACTAAATATGTAACACAAAGTATTTGCTTCGATGTGATGCCTACATCCAATTATGAAGTTCCAGGTTTGATTCTTACGTATGGCACATCGACCAAGTTTTTTTTTTAGTATTTTGTTTTTATAGAATAGCTACAGATCAGCAACTGTTATGGATACTTTGTGTAAACCAGTTAAACAGGTTGTATCAAAAACTTAATGGTCCGGTATTAACATTCACTGTATCAAGCTGATTCGTCAGGGTGCCGGTTAAAATGCCTGGTAGCTTTTCTTCCTACTTGAGTCGAAATTCCGCCGAAGTCATCTTTGCCGGTCATCATTACAAAGTTGATAACATAAAGTAACAGTCAAGTACTGGAGTTGGTGGTATTCTCTAACATTACCAGCCTTGCACCAAAATTTAAAACAGTTATTAGTGTTGCTGCTGTTGTCTCTGTTGTTTGCTGATTTTGTTAGAGTATTGGACTGCCAGAATCGTTAGAGCGTCGATCAAAATACCTTGCGGTACTTTTCGGCTCTTTACGTTCTGAGTTCACATCATGAGAGGTCGACTTTGCCGTTCGCTCTTTGAAGAATGATAAAACTAAGTACCAGTGGAGCACTGGGGTCGATGTACTCGATTAACCTAATCCTTCAAAAGTTCAGGCCTTTTGCCTTTAATAGAAAGCATCATTAAGTAACGTATTTTATTATTATTATTATTATTATTATTATTATTATTATTATTATTCTGTGCCCTTTTAAAGCCTAGCCAGGCTCATGGGCCCGGTTTCCCGGTTTCTATGGCGTATGTATTCCCCCCAGCTGAACGGGACGCCAGTCCATCGCAGCGTTGCTCAAGAAACAGGAAGAAAGAATGAAAGCTGGGGCGAAAGAGTACAACAGGGGTCGCCACCACTCCATGCCGGAGCCTCATGGAGCTTTGGGTGTTTTCGCTCAATAAACACACACAACGCCCGGTGTGGGAATCGAAACCGCGATCCTACGACCGCGAGTTTGCTGCCCTAACCACTGGGCCATTTCGCCTCGATTAAGTAACGTATTGTGTTGTTAAACAAACCATTTGTGCAGGTTGTTCTGGAAGAAATAACAAATGCCTAATCCGCCGTCTACAACAGAAGAATTCGCGATTGTCTCGGCAGAATCGTTAGACCATCGACTAAAATTCTTTGCGGTATTTTTCCCCGCTCTTTGAGTTCTGATTTCACATCTCGACTGGATCAACTTTCGGGGGTCGAGAAAATAAGGTACCAATCAAATACCTTCTCCCATCCAAATTTGCCGAACTTGTGCCTAAATCAAAACCCACCATTATTGCTCTCGTACGGCAGCCACATACTACCATCTCTGTCAACAAATTCGTTGTCATATTCGTCTCAAACGTAACTCGAAATGTTAAGTATGAAAACTTTATATAAAAAAAAAAATTTACAGTTTCGAATTTTAAATTATTTTTCATGCGATATTTTGCTGACATTTACAATTAGGCACTGCGATTATACTTAATAGTCGCATGTCTTCAAACTCCTTCTTGCAAATATATAATTAAATATTAATGATTTTAATGAGCTATCATTTGTTGTTGGTGTTGTCGTTTTGTCTCTGTTTCACTTTTTTTTGTTTTTTGTTTTTTGTTTTTGCTTGTTTGCTTTTTTTCTATTTTCTAGTTTTTGACGTGTATTGGAATGAGTCACGTGATACATGAGACTAGTTAAGGAAGAATTTACTGAAAGGCATAAGTGCCCTCCCTCGTGAAGTAGTAGTAGTAGTAGTAGTAGTAGTAGGAGGAGGAGGAGGAGGAGGAGGAGGAGGAGGAGGAGGAGGAGGAGGAGGAGGAGGAGGAGGAGGTGGTGGTGATGGTGGGGGAGGGGAAATGAGGAGGAGGTCGGGGAGAAGGGGTTGTTGGGCAAGAACAAGGCAGTGGTTGCCGACGGAGAGGGTGGAAACTGAAAGGAGAGAAGTCGGTGACGAGGAGCAATAGAAAATGCTGTTACTACTGTTGTTGGTGACGGTGGTGTTTTTGTAGTCGTTCTTGTTGTTGTTGTTGTTGTTGTTGTTGTTGTTGCTGGTGGTGGTGGCGGTGGTGGTGGTGGTGGTGGTGGTGGTG
>NC_142942.1:12343043-12348043 GCF_046866305.1 Octopus bimaculoides | reverse complement strand
CTAACCTACCTTTTAGAATGTCTCAAGGTGGGTCCAGTTGTTCATGGTACACTAATGCTCTGGAAAATCAGTTTGAATTACATCTTTGTCACCGCAAAGAAAACAAAATCATCCAGTGTGATTTTCAGTACCGTTCACTATTCTTGAACATCTTAAGCCATTCTGTGGACTAATCTTTATTTCCGGACCATTGATGCTCCATATTTCATCCCCTGTCACCAGTTAGAACAAAAAAGTATGTTTGTTTCCATTGGCTTCAAGCGCTTTCAGCAGATCAGCGCAAACTTCTACCCTTCTGTCTTTCTAACGGGGTATCAGCTGCACACATACTCACTTTGCATACGTATCCATTTGTCAAGTCTTTCACCATCTTCTGTAATGTGTTATGATCACTGTCCAGTTATACATCAAGCTCAAAGATTATGACGCATTTGTCTGGAAGCACGTAGCCTAATGGTTAGGATATCGTAAGGCTAGGAATATGACAGGAGACTTATGAAGATGAGATATTCATGCCTTTCTCAAAAAAAAAACATTAATGGTTTTAGGGAAGAGAACTTACGTCGATTTGAAATTGAAACCGCGTTGCAATCGCAATGACAGTTGACGTTGCCACTTTACCATTTCATCGAATCCTATCAGCATCAGTATTTATAACTACTACAACTACTGTTGCTGCTGCTGCTACTAATATCATCACCAGTAATAATAATAATGATAATAACAACAACAACAACAACAACAACAACAACAACAGCAGCAACAACAACAACAACAACAATAATAATAATAATCCATTATGTTACTACATCTACTGGTGAACCGTTCCATGAACAACAAGCAGCTCCTACCACTACTACTATTACTACCACCACAACTAGTTGCAAATCGAACGTGCTGTAAACGATGACTTGCCAGAAATCATTCAAATTGATTTCATTCTCTCAAAATCTATGCCTCCATTATATATATACATATATATACATATACATATATATATATATATATATATATATATATATATATATATATATATATATATATATATATATATATATATATATATATATATCGCAAATCGCAACGCGTAATATCGTAACGATTTTAGTGAGTTTTTATCATGTAGATTTTGACTGTTATACATTATATCATTGCAATGTATCCTTCGCTGGTTTTTCTCCCTCTTTTTACTGCAAATAATTAATAAAATGCGGCATTCGGGTTTTCTCTGCTCGAGTAACCATGCGCAAATCTGAAGCAATTACAAAAGCTGTAGCTGAAATCTCTGTTATCAACTTCCAGCCTATGTAATTCACGAGCAAAACTGGAAAGTATCTGAGAAAGCTTGCTGCTTTATAAAAAAAAAAAAAAAGGCGCAGCAATGGTCAATTCAGCCATGTTTTCTTACGTTATGCTTCTCACTATAGAAGAAGGCTTCAACTAAGAATATACTGGGCAAAATGTAAATGTGAATGTAAATTAATGCTGTAAAGAAAGACTCAAAGATTGAGTAGGTTGCCCTTTTTTTTTCTTGTTATATTTTTTTCCTTCTTTGCAAAGAGAGATTGTTCATTTCTTTTTTTTTTATGTTTCGAATGGAGTTACACTTTTTGTCTTGTTAAGCGATCATACGGATATGCAAAATCACATCATCATCATCATCATCATCTCTCTTGTAGTCCTCGTCGTCGTCGTCGTCGTCGTCGTCATCATCATCAACATCATCATCGTCATCATTATCATCGTCATCATCATCACCGCCATCATCATCATCGTCATCATCATCGTCATCATCATCATGACTGTCGTCGTCGTTGTCGCTAGCATCATCATAATCATATGCATCGTTGACGTGGTCACCATCATAATCATAGTCATTGTTGTCATCGCTATCATGCTCCCCATTTTTCGCATCTTCCCCCTCCATTTCCTCCTCCTGCTCCGCGTCATCATCATCATCATCATCATCATCATCATCATCATCATCATCATCATCATCATCATCATCTTTATCATCATCATTATCATCTTCATCATCATCATCCTTATCGTCAGCAGCCCTGCCACCTTCATTGTCATCGTCGTCGTCGACGGCGGAGGAGGTGCCGTCTTCGACGTCGTTGTCACCACTGTTGTCTGCAAACGACAACGTCTTTCCATTGCCCTACCTGCATGGGCAGCAGCCATCACTCTTCATTACTGTTTTGGAAGGGAGATCACTCATTAGGCTACTAGGCAACCTCAGGCGTCACAGCCATTCCCATAACATCGACGGGGTTTTTTTTCTTTTCAGTTTCCGTCTACCAAATCCACTCACAAGGCTTTGGTCGGCTCGTGGCTATAGTAGAAGATACTTGGCCAAGGTGCCACGCAGTGGGACTGAACACGGAACCATGAGGTTGGTTAGCAAGCTACTTACTACACAGCCACTCCTGTCCCTATATATATATATATATGTATACACATACACACACACACACACACACACACACACACACACACACACACACACACACACACACACACACAGAGTAACACTTTACTATTCCATCAGAAAAATTGCATTTCGTATTTGAAGCTCTGATGAAACTCCGAGCTGTTACTCAGGCACTCAACTGTGAGACAACCAAATCTTATTGTGGAAACAGCTGCAAGCTATTGAAGTTAATCGTTTATTAATATTTTTATAAGCTTAAAGCTTATAAATGATTACTGTATAATTGGCTAAAGGAAGTAATCTGATATTTGGGCATATAAACCCTCGGCAGAAGAAAGTGGGTTTTCGTACCCGTAAGACTCGAACCTACACTTCTGTGCTAAGCAAGCTAGTCGTGAAAACACAGAGGTGTGGTTTCGAGTTCTCCGCGTATGGAAAACCCTTTTTTTCTATCGAGGGCCTATATAGCCAAATATTAAATTACTTTCTTTCGTCAATACACGGTGGTCGCTTATAAAGTTTAAGCATATACAAATTAAAATAATAATGATGATGATGATGATAATAATAATAATAATAATAATAATATATTATTATTATCATTATCATTATTATTATTATTAGTATTACTATCATCATCATCATTATTATTATTATTATTACATGTAAGTGTCTAATCAAGGATTCGAATTGAAATAGAGCTTATTATGTTATTATATTATGTGAAAGTCATTATGTAATCCCCCACCCATCACAGCTAAAAGATAATGATCAAACCTCGTGTTGGACAAACAAATCCAAGGTTATCCATAGAATATAATTACAACGTCTGTTTGCATATCATACGCTCGGTGTTTTTTTGTTTTCTTACTTTCTCTCTGTCATAGTTTTCTTTTACTAAACGCATATGGTCTGTATTTATTAAGGCCAAAGCATTGAATGAAATCGCCACCGTGCTAAGCGACGGTGGTTTCTGTCAAATGGGCAATTGTTCACGGAAACCACTGTGATGTTGCGATAGTTTAGAAGATTAGTTCTTGTCCTTCCTACAAAGATTGTTGTTGAATCGGAGACATATAGCTGTCTACTAACATATGTGTGCACTTTATACACACACACACACACACACACACACATATAGATATACATGTAGTTGCAGGCGTGGCTGTTGGATTAGAAGTTTGCTTCCAAACCACATTGTTCCGAGTTTAGTCCCACTGCGTCGTAACTGGGGCAAGTGCTTTCTTTGCCACGGGCAACCCAAAGCCTTATGAAAGGATTTCGTAAACGGAAACCGAAAGGAACATGTCGCGAATGTGTGTGTGTGTGCACTCGTGCGTGTATGTGTATGTGTATATATCTGCGCACGGGCGTGTGTGTGTATATATATATATATATATATATATATATATATATATATATATATATATATATATATATATTATACTGTGAAACTTAATTTAATTCTAATTTTTAATAAATTGATTTTAATTGAGTTTTTACCTGTAAATTTGGATTTTATCTCTGGAGTGCTCAGCCACTTGCACGTTAATTTCACGAGCAGGCTGTTCCGTTGATCGGATCAACTGGAACCCTCGACGTCGTAAGCGACGGAGTGCCAACAACATCAGTTGTATATCTACTCTCTCAATCGAATTTCACTACTTTTCTTTCAAAATAACGAAAATCTATTTAAAGAACATATTTAAACAACAGAATAACGAAGATCTATTGAAACAGCATCTATTTAAACAACATGGTCACTAGGTGGATTGAATCTGCAATTCAATGAGCAATATTTGTCTCACACAATGACTCGAGGATTCCTCCTGAGCATTAAGTTAAGCGTAAACGTGTCTAAAGGACACTCAGCGAATAGATAGTCCGGCTTTTCAAAAAACGAGATCACTCTTCTGCGAAACTGACGGAGATCCACCCGTTATATTTATTTATATTTTTTTACATCGGTGGACGAAATAAAGCGTTGTTAAATACGCTATAAAATATTATCCATAAACCATATATATACTTTATCATTAAACTTTCACTAGTTTTTTCTTAGAAAATAAGGAAGATCTAATTTTAACAACATATATTCTATAAAATAAACAAACATATTTTCTGTGGTCAATACTAAAAAAAATACCAAAAAAATGAAGAAACAGGCATATGTCAGGCAGTAAAAATAGATTGGAATTTTATCGTTGACTAAAACTGTTTAGATAGGAAATAAACTCGCTAAAATTAGCGAATTCCCGAGGACAAAAACATACATTTTCACCAAATCTGAAATATCGCTTCAAACCCAAGGGAAAGCGAGTTAAAATAGAATAGAAAGTTCTATACGTTTCTCTCTCTCTCTCTCTCTCTCTCTCTCTCTCTCTCTCTCTCTATCTCTCTCTCCATTTCTCTCTCTCTCTATTTTTCTCTCCCTCTCTTTTCTCTGTCTCTTTCTGTTTATCTCTATTTCTTTCTTTCATTGTCTCGCTCTCTTTATCTCTTCCTCTCCCTCCCTCTCTCTCTCTTTATTACTTTAGTTCTCTCTCTCCCTCTCTCGTTCTCT
>NC_142942.1:12333043-12338043 GCF_046866305.1 Octopus bimaculoides | reverse complement strand
CAAGTAAAAGAGTAATATATATATGTGTGTGTGTGTGTGTGTGTGTGTGTGTGTGTGTGCGTGTTTGTATTTATGTACAGGGTATCTACAAAGACTGGGTACATGGAGTAAATAAAATCATAACATAAACAATTAGATATAAGAAATAATAATTTCTTAAAGTATGTATTAATCCCATGTACCCAGACTTTGTGGACACCCTGTATATATGTATAAGTATATTTACTGACACATCTTTGATGCTTCGTGCGAGTTAAAGTCAGCGTGGTTAGTTTATCATTAGTCTTGCAAAGTTGGAAAGAATTATTTCTTCTTTGCTCTGCCTTTCGTTATTTTGTAATTCTTTCTTTTTTTTTTTCTTCCTTCTTTTTTTTCTTTTCCCATCACATTGTAGTCATGTGGGGCGTCGGAATGAATGCTTAAGTCTTGGTTGGTTAGCTGGTTGGTTGGCTGGCTGTTTGGTTGGTTGACTGGTTGGCTGGGTGTGGTTAAATCAATCTTGACTACATCTGTGCTGGCAGATGTTAGAAGAGACGTCACAAGTGTAGTTAGCCCCAGCAAAATGAAAGAATGTATACAATTTTGATAAGCTTCAAACGAAGATATGGCTGACTATACTGGCCAAGGAGACATCTGTCACTCCCGACCAGTTCTATAGTAGTACAGAGAGAGAGAGAGAGAGAGAGAGAGAGAGAGAGAGAGAGAGAGAGAGAGAGAGAGAGAGTGAGAAAGAGAGAGAGAGAGAGAGAGAGAGATAGAGAGAGCATAATATTCAATGAAAATCATTTGGAGATGTGTCAAAATCCAGGGTTTGCGTGCAATCAGGACCCAAGTGGTAGCAGAATTGAAACAGACAATTTGAAAATTGTCTTGACCTTAGACAAACGAAGATCCTGAAAAGAAAAAAAGAAGAGAAGAGAAGAGAAGTGGTAGAAAGAAAGATAGGCAGAAGAAGGTGAAGGAGGAGGAGGAAGGGGAGGAGGTTCTGAGGGTGGCGATGGAAGGGGATGTGGAGGAGGAGGAGAGGAAGACTGTACTATCCAAGCCATGATATGCTATTAAAGTAATATTGCCCTGTAGCTCCCATTTATTATGAAAGCTTGTCGCGATTCCATGACACGTGACGTGCGCACATCTTGCCATAGAAGAGGAAATGTATATAGATTGTGTATATATGTGTGTATGTGTCTCTGCTAGTGCGTGTGTGTGTGTGTGTATATATATATATATATATATATATATATATATATACTTATGTATGCATTTATATATGCGTATGTACATATACATACATGCATATTTATATATAATGCATCACACACACTGAAAAAGACATATACACACATGTGTCTACGTGTGTGCATGCGTGTGTTTAGTGAGGATGTGCGTGTGTGTGTTTGTGTGTGGTGGGTGATACATTACAAGAATTGTCTCCAAGACAGAAGCAGCTTCAGTAAATCAGCCGAATTTAGACTGAGTTTTCTTGCTAAAAGCATGGGAAAGAAAGAAAGAAAGAATACAAAGTGAAAGAGAGAGATGGAGAGATAGAGAGAGAGAGAGCGTGTGTGTGTAATAGAGAGAGAGGGATTATATAATATATATATAAAGCGTAAACTAAAACAGATCAAAATATAGATGAAAAAAACTCATGAAATATATAGCGTAAGTAAAGTAGGAAAAAAAATGGCCGAACCGAGGTGAAAAACAGCAGAAAAGATATCCCCGAGAGTAATCTTACATGGGTTAGGCGATGAGAGAGAAAGAGAGAACTAAAGAAAATATGTGAGAGAGAGAGAGAAAGTGTATAAGGGTGTATGTATGCATGTAGGCATGCATGTATATATGTATGTATGTATGAATGTGTATATATATATGTATATATATATATATATATATATATATATATATATATATATATATATATATATATATATATATATATATATATATATACACACACACACACACACATGAGTGTAAATAGCATATGAGATAGATAGAAACAGATCTGTACATCGAGGTAGGTAGGTTGAAAGATAGAGACAAACACCAGGATAAAGACAGACGAACGGGCGGACGAACAGACAGATAGAAAGAAAGATAGAAAGATAGATAGATAGATAGATAGATAGATAGATAGATAGATAGATAGATAGATAGATAGATAGATAGATTCGGAAGGACCTATATATTTTGACTGATCAGCTGCGAAAGTTCGATATCAAAGGCGCAAATTATATTAATATTTTTATTTGTTGCACTGTGCCGTCTTTAATGTTTTGAAATATTAAAACCCAAATTTATTAACCAGATATAAGGTACACATACACACACACACACACACACACACACAGAAACACACGCACACATGTATGTACACATATATATATGCATGCATATGCGGATATATATATATATATATATATATATATATATATATATATATATATATACATATATATATATAAATATTTATGTGTTAACTCAATATATTTTAGATAAATGATGATAAATTTCGAGATGTTGAACTTCAAAATTTAAGCCTTTCGCCGTGGAAATTTTGACAGATGCTTATACATCTTATCATGTCCTTTTTATACAGAAAAAAAATAGCGGAGATTGACCTAACGTGTCTCACGTTTCTACGATATCAACGAAGGGAAACTATAGTAAATCATTATTCAAAATCACTCACAAGAACTTACCTGTAATGGCTTGATTATGTTGCATAACTTACAGTTTCTTGAAGGTGTGATGAATTGAGTATTTTATCATTTCTATTATTTTTTACTTGCGTCAGTCATTACACTGCGCCCATGCTGGGGCAACGCCTTGAGGAATTTTAGTCGAGCAAATCGATCTCAGTACTTTACGGGTTTCAAAGACTGGTTGTGTTGTGCATATACGCGTATATTTCTTAATTTAGAGCCTAACCAGGCTCATGGGCCCAGTTTCCCGGTTTCTATGGTGTATGCGTCCCCCCCCCCCACCCGCTAGATGGTACTCAAGAAACAGGAAGAAAGAGTGAAAGTTGAGGCGAAAGAGTACAACAGGGGTCGGCCCCCACCCCACCTCCCTGCTAGAGCCTCGTGGAACTTTCGCTGTTTTCGCTCAATAAACTCTCATAATGCCCGGTCTGGGAATCGAAACCATGATACTCGGATCGAGAGTCCGCTGTCGTAACCATTGCGCCTCCACACATTTTATAATGAAATTAGTAAATAAAGAGATAAATGATTTGTCGTTTTTAGCGTTTTGGCGTCTTTTCTGTGATTGTACCTATTTACTGGTCTCGGTACCTTTGTGTCTATGGGACTATAAATGAATAGTTGCATGTACACGCACAAATATACGGGTACATACGTGCGCAAACACTAACAAGCCCCCCCCCCCCCACACACACACACACACATACATAAATACATACACTTATACATATATGTATGTATGTATACGTATATAACTATATATACATTATATGTGCATATATGTGTATATATATATATATATATACACACACATACTCATATAGTGAGCGAGTGCGTGGTGTGTATGTCTGTGTGTGTGCGTATGCGCGCACGCGTGTGTGTGCACGCGCAGGAGACATAGTGATTGACAGATAGCCAGACAGAGGCAGACAGACTGACAAACAGTTTGGCAGACAGATAAACAATCAGATAGATAGATAGATAGATAGATAGATAGATAGATAGATAGATAGATAGATAAAACATATAATTAGTCCGTATTCGACAATAACACATGGATAAAATAGCATTGTAACAAACACATGGAGCTCTGTATTGAAATGAGGGAATCAGCAGATGTTTGTGCCTGCGTTGTCCTATATGGTTAACACAAAATGAAGACAAGATTTCCGTTCTTAGAATGGGGCCTGCGTCGAGATGACAAATTGCTGTTATTATGAAACATGCACCCTTACCTCTCCCACCATTCTTCGGATAGATTCCGGAAAGATTTCTTCAAGCAATTAGGATTTAATATCAGAGCGAAACCACGAATAAAAGATCGGTCTTTCTAGACATGTCACTGGATTTATCTAACGCATTTAGACTATATAAAAAGGCACACAAGACGCTTTTATACATAAACAATCAATACATCCTCCACAGAAACTTATGGAAAACCTAGTAAAAAATTATTTCCTCAAAGAGTATCTTCATTGTCTACAAACGTAAAGTCTTCAATGAACCATCGAACGACAATCATGAAGAACTCTTAAATTATGACTTTGAAACTGTTAAAATGCTATCACGAATAAGTTATAGTTTAGATACTGTAAAATAAAACTAAAAAAGCTCCAATACTTCATTGTCGATATACATGTGGCAGTTAAGTAACCCAAATACACAACTGAAAATATTGTGAAAGATCTTATCAAAAGCTAGACAACAGAACTAGCGAGAAAGTAACAATTATGAAGATATTCATAATACTATCTAGTAAACATATTCAATATACTATCTTATAAAGAACCCTTGCTAAATTGAAATTCACAATTCATTTCTTCTTGCAGACATTTTACGTGTAGTTGACTGTCATATTTTAAACCTATTGACACTTTAAAATTTGAAAAATATTGCTGGTTTAAATAAACGTCATTTTTGCTTGTTGTTTTCTCGTTGTGATGTTTCTGTTTTACATATGTATATATATATATATATATGTGTGTGTGTGTGTGTGTGTGTGTGTGTGTGTGTGTGTGTGTGTGTGTGTGTGTGTGCGTGCGTGCGTGTGTGTGTGCGTGTGTGTGTGTGTGTGTGTGTGTGTGTTTATGTTTAGGTATATCTGCATGGGGATGTACAAAATATGTACATTTGTATATTCCTGCATATATGTGTGTGTGCATTCAAATACAAATATTTACTTATGTTTATATATATATATATATATATATATATATATATATATATATATATATATATATATATATATATATATATATGTATGTATGTATGTATTTATGTATGAATGCATGT
>NC_142942.1:12318043-12323043 GCF_046866305.1 Octopus bimaculoides | reverse complement strand
CTTTCCTTTTATCATTGTTCATTTGCTGCTGTTTTTTCGTGTGTTAATTGGAAATGAGAAGAACTATTGGGTTGGCAACTAAGTTCCCGCCTTTTTTAAATTTTGGAATCTATTTTTTTCGAGAATTCTATTTTTGAATCATTTTGGAATTTATTTTGTTTCTTGGTTTTTGTTTTTTGTTTCCAACTTGATTTTAGTTAATTTTTGTTTATTTTCAGATCATTAAAACGGAATATCAAGTTAAGAAAAACGAGCGTTTTCAACACCTCCTTCTTTTTGCTTTTAATCAAGGTTCTAAGGCTGCAAAAGCTGTTTGCGACATTTGCGCTGTGTATGGAGAGGGTGCCATACCTGAAAAAACCGCTGGTGATTGGTATGCCAAGTTCAAAAATGGAAATTTTGACCTCAAAGACGCACCTCATTCTTGCCGTCCAGTTAATTTCGATGGAGAGCGATTAAACCAAGTTTTGCACGAAAATTCTCGTCAAACGACAAAGGAACTAGTAGAGAAAATGGAATGCTCCCACACTGCTATAGGGAAGTATCTTCACTCGATGGGAAAGGTTAAGAAGTTTGGAGCATGGGTTCCGCATGCTTTAAGTGACCACAACAAAAACCAACGAGCCACAATCTCCGCTGGTTTCCCTGCTTGTCACCGCTCAACTCATAGACACAAGCAACGATATCTTTACCGAATCGTTACTGGCGATGAAAAATGGTGCCTGTACATCAATATGAAGCAGCTTAGCCCCGGTAAACAAGAGACACCGCGCGTGAAACAAGATCTTCATTCGCGTAAAACGATATTGTGCGTATGGTGGGACTGGGAAGGGATTATCCATTACGAATTGCTTGAACGGAACCAAACGGTCAAGGCGGAACTCTATGTTCAACACATAGAATGACTCAACACGGCTATTCAAGAGAAAAGACCTAATCGGCAACATAGAGTTCTTCTGCTGCACGACAACGCCCGCCCTCATATCGCCAATATGACCAAGGAAGCCATTCAAACGCATGGCTGGGAAATGCTGCCACTCCCGCCGTACTCTCTTTCGATCTGTTTCAAATGCTATGCGCGGAGTATCATTCAATACTGATGCAGAATTGTTTCTTGTTAAGAAAATTTTCTTAACTTGAAACCAATGGTAGCTTTAATACATGCAAAAAGAAATTTATCCACCAATGCAGTGTTGAACACTCACTGCCATTTTTCGAGATTTACGTATATATACATATATGTATATTTATATATATATATGTATGTATATATATATATATATATACATACATACGTATATATATAAATATATATACATATATGCATACGTATATATATATATATATATATATATATATATATATATATATATATATATATATACATACATACATACGTAGAGAGGCAGAAAGATGAGGTGATGAGAGAGAAAGGTAGAAACTATATATGACTTCCAGATATGTTATTCACACCAACACGTCTGGCTTAATTTTTCAAGCAAGACTTCACTGCAAAAGCTGAATTATAGTTACACTTCAAACAGTCTGACTAAATAATCTAATATAGTCTTACGTGAATTCAAGAGATTCTTTTATAGTTTGCTGTTTTTACAGTGCTTGAAACAATCAGTAGAACACCGGATGAAATGCCTTGTAGCATTTCGATTCGTCCCTTGACGGTATGGGTTCAAATCCTGGTGTGGGTTCGAATTTTCCTTTGATCCTTCTGCGGTGGATAAGTATAAGTTCTACATATGTATTATCATCGGTTGACGAAAGTTGGCTGAAATGTTCTTAAGCTGACTATGAAAGAGTGATGCTAGAGCTGTGAAATCTTGCATGCATTTAACTTCAACACTTCTTTTTAATATCTGCATCTTTTTGTCTTCCAGGTAAATTGACATTTGATTTTTCAAAGACCTCAAGTGTTATTAGTAGTGATTTCTCCTCTTGAAAATGGACAAACTTTGGCATTGTGGTGTTATCGAGTACCTGCAGAAAAGGGGTTTATCTCCCAAGGACATTCATGCTGATATGGTTGTTGCATTAAGGGATGGTGCTCCAGCTTTATCAACAGTGTAACAGTGGGCAGCTGAATGTAGGAGGGAAAGATATAACGTATGTATATGACGGGATTCCACACAGTTTCCATCAACTAAATTCACTCGCAAGTTGTTAGTTAGCTTTAAGCTATAGTAGAAGACATTTACCCAAAGTACCGCGGAATGCATCTGAACCCACAACCACACTGTTGCAAAGCAAGCGTCTTAACAACACAGCCATGCCTGCACGCATGCGCACACTTTTTTCTTCTTCATTTAAAGAAAGAAGTTGGTGATTTCAGAAAGATTGGACTGCTATTTCTAGTCGAGCGCATGACCATATAGATGCCTGTTCATTACTTCGCAGAGTCAAATATTGTTCTTAAAGCTGGGAGCAGATGTAAAACCAAAATAAAAGAGAAAAAAAAATAAAGAAAATCTTACAAGATACAAGAGAAGCAAGAAGCAACACCAATCTGACAATATTCCAAGCTTCATGCCATGCCATGGAGAAATGGTAAACCTTTATCAAAGAATCAAGATAAACCGTTTCTATGGAAATATTGGAATATTTGAAAAAATTTGCTCCCCTGAAACATAAATTATAGATTTTAACATGCACGGAAAGTATATAAATATTGATTTCTAACAAAGACACTAACCCTTAAATTTGGAAGGAGGAAGGGAGAGAAAGGAGGGGGAGGAGGAGGAAAAGCAGGAGGAAGAAAAGCAGGTGGAGGAGGAGCAGGAGGAGGAGAAGCAGGAGGAGGAGATGCAGGAGGATGCTCGATTTATTATAAGAAAAGGAGAATGATGGGCAAGTTGATTCCGGAGAGATTTGAACTTGAGAAATATAAAGATACAAGAAACATCTCAAGGACATGCATTTCACCAGAGTCGGTCAATTTCTTTAATATCATAGAATCACGCGCACGCACATACACACACACACAAACACACACACACACACACACACACAAACACACACACACACACACACACACACAAACACACACGCATTTACACATATGTGTGTCTGAGTGTATGTGTGTATATATATATATATATATATATATATATATATCGATAGATAAGTTACATATATATGCGTATGTGTGTGTATGTATGTGAATATAAACACCTGTATACATACAGACACACATATATATATAAATATATATATGTATATGTATATATGCATTTTATACATGTGTATATATACGTATGAATGTGTGTATGTATATATATATATATATATATATATATATATATATATATATATATATATATATATATATATATATATATATATATATATATATATGTGTGTGTGTGTGTGTGTGTGTGTGTGTGTGTGTCTGTGTGTGTGTGTGTGTGTGTGTGTGTGTGTGTGTGTGTGTGTGTGTGTGTATGTATATTCAAGTTGACAGTGGTTTTAAATTTACATGATTAGCGGTGAACCTTCGAGGTCTCTATTGAATCTAAAACCAAAGATTATTTCGACGGTGAATTTCTATTGAGTCCTTTCTCGGTGCACCTTTTAATGTACCCTTTTCAACACATGAATATTTTTTGTGCGTTTGTGTGTATATACCCGTTCATATAATATATCATATTATACTACATCATATTATATTATATTATATCAAATTATATTATATTACATTATATATGTGTGTTCGTGTTCATATATACACAAGTGTGTTTCAGCGTGTGCTTTTTAGTTTATTTTGGACGCAGTTTTTCCTTACCACGTATTGAGTTCAAAGGACAAACTTACGTTCCGTTAATGTAGCCAATGTTAAGTTTTCTTACAGAACTTCCTTGCCTTCTTAACAATTTAATGTTAGATCAAAAATAAGGATTCCCGAAAAATCAATATCCACCCCGAATACCCAGGAAGCATTTCAGTACAGCTCTGTTTCTGATATTTCTGCATTGAATATCGTTGTATTCTTCGTTTTCGTGTTCATTCATCTATCTTTTTCTTTTTTCTGTTCTCTTTTTTTTTTTTTTGATGGGGCAAAAGCACTATATATTTCACTGCAAAAGAGATAGGTGTTTTGCAGCGAAAATAAAATATTTTCACTTCAACACGATATTGAAACCGAAGCACCATCTCAGCTTGCCGGAAGCTAACTTGTTGATGTACAGTACACTCTACAAGACGCAAACACGGTATTATTGATTAGTCACTCTTTCACCAGCGAATTTCGATTCTACTTTCTACGTTTCATAGTTTGCAGGTCCGATAAAATAAGTGCCTGTCAGTTAGTATAAGGGTCGATACAATCGATAGTTTATAAGGCTGTTGGTTGTTAAAAACGGTTGGAACACCGGGAAAATATTTCGGAATTATTTAGTTTTTGTTATTGTCCCCGATAGAAGTCCGCCATTACTCTTCTAGTTAAAAGAAAAGATTGGTTTCAACTTGAATTATCATAAGACTTGTAACATCGGGAGAGCTTTTGGCCATGAGGAGTGTGCCCCGCATGTGTATTTGATTTCCACTAGGAATCTGGTGGCATTTCAAAATCACTCCATCATTGGAATTGCGATATTGTGTTACACCTCCTTTACGTATTAAGTTCAACTCCTTCCATGATCATCTTTACTTTTTATTCTTACCCGGTCGATAAAATAAAGTGCCAGCGAAAAACTGAGCTCGAAATAATATTTCTATATTGCGTCATAGATCTAAATGCAATTGTAACAAGGAATCAGATTCATTTTAAATTCCCTGATCAGTGAATAATGTTCATGGCAAACCTTTAATTCTCTCACGCTTCCTCTCTAAGCACTGGTAAATGAATATCCATGGTGAGGTCTAATAACACCGAAACATGATCACAGTTATCATCATACTTAACAAAGATTAAATTTTAATTTTAACGAATTTCAGTTTCAGAGTTACCGCCCTTTCATTCCTTCACACGAACTTTCATTAAATCTAATAAA
>NC_142942.1:12293043-12300543 GCF_046866305.1 Octopus bimaculoides | reverse complement strand
CGCCGGTCTGCGCATGTGTTAAGCCCGCAGGAGGTACCGCTGACTTCAACTCTATGAAAACACTTTGTCAACAATGATGAGTTGCTTCAAGTCGTTCCTTAGCAATTTCAACTGATGTTTACATTTTTTTTTTTTGAGGAGGGGGGGGTTCTTTTTTTTAGTTTTCTATCATTTTATTATTTCTTTGCTCTTCTTTTGTTGATTTGTTTTTCCTGCCGAAACAGGAATAAGTCAATACGACTACGGAGTAAATATTGTTTACCCAGGTTTTCCACTGGCTCTGATCTACCAACCATAAATACTGTAGTTTAAGCAGTTTTGCCGGCCGAAGAAGCCACACATACATATATACACAAACATACACATACACATGTACATACCTATATACATTCACATACACACATCGAAGCATTCACACTCACACACACACACATACACACACACACACACACACACACACACATATATGAACATATACACCAAAATGTGTGTGTATATATAAATACATATATACACACACGAAAATATATATACATATACATATATATATATATATATATATATATATATATATATATATATATATATATATACGCATATACATATACATATATATGTATACATACAGACACATAATTATATACATAAATATACACATACACACACACATATATGTGTGTGTGTATATGTATGTATTCGTGCGTGTGTTTATATATGCATATTTACATATGTATGCGTGTATGTGTGTGTAATATATGTGTGTGCATGTGTGTGTGTGTGTGAGAGAGTGCATATATTCACAGAAAGAGAGGAGGAGAGAAGACGATAATCGAAGTATAGTGGAGAATTAGAAACGAGTTTTCAGTTAAGCCAAGTTACGGCCACACACACACACACATACATATTCAAATACAGATTCAGGCACAAGTAAGTACACATAGGCACACAAAGGGACGTGTTTACACAGAATGTTTGCCGATAAACTGACGTGTATTGCATCTAAGTACGTACGTTCGTATGAATGTGTATACACACACAAGTATGCAAGGGTGTGTACTACCATGCATGTATGTATGTATATGTATATATGCATTACATGTACACAGGCATGAATGAATGCATATCAATATATATATATATATATATGAATATGTATGTATATGCGTATCTGTGTACGTATATATATATATGTGCGCGTGTGTGTGCTTGTGTATGTGTGTATTTATATGTATGTCTGTATATATACCTATGTGTGTGTGTGTACGTATGTGTGGGTGTGTTCTGGTGAGTGCTTGACTGATTATATGTGTGCATACGTATACATATACATTGTCTTCTCAGATAAAGCGATTCCTATATATCCAATATGTCATACGCGCGCATGTGTGTGTTTAGGGATAGATAGATAGATAGATAGATAGATAGATAGATAGATAGATAGATAGATAGATAGACAGACATATAGACAGACAGACAGACAGATAGACAGATAGTAGATAGATAGATAGATAGATAGATAGATAGATAGATAGATACATTTCTTTTATTAGCCACACAGGGCTCAACGAAGATGGGACAAATACAATGTAGAGCTTTTCTTTTTGGGAGGGGGAAGGAAGGAAAAAAAAAAAAAAAAAAAATTGGTGGTGTCGATCAAAAGGGATCGTAGGAAGGGAAAAAGGAGCAGTTCGATCAAAAGGGATCGAAAAAAAAAGAGAAAAGGAAAGGCCGATCAATAGGGATCGTGTATCACACAGTAATGTTCTCGTGTAAAAAGAGGGGAGGACAGTTTAGGTTTAGCCGTGGAAGGAAAAGCCCACGGAAAAGACCACGGTAACCTTGGTCAATATTCTCATTGAAGAAACTATAACAGTAAGTGACTCTCTTTTGCCTTTTTGTTTTATTTTTTTTTTCTTGTTCATAGGGTTATGCTCAAGATGGCTCCGTCGTTCACACGTGCCATCCTTGCTACATTCACCCATCTTTTTTTGAAGCATTCACTAGACAAGACTTCCCTTTCTACTCTCAACTTCCTCTTCAGGTGATACTTGAAGAAGTTGATGAGAGATTGCCCAGAGAGGAAAGTCTTTGTCTCTAGACCTTTCAGACACGTCCACCATACTAGATAGATAGATAGATAGATATATAGATAGATATAAAACTATGTTTGTAGTATGTATTGTGTATACATAGAGGTGCAGGCATGGTCCCATGGTAAGAAGTTTGTTTCCCAATCACATGGATCCGTGTTCAAATTCACTGCGTACCAACTTGGGCGGTGGTATTTTACTTGTCCTATTCATTAGACGGTTTTTGTTGAATGAATCGACCCCAGTAATTATTTTTTCTTCAGCCTGCACTTATTCTATCGGTCTCTTTGCGGAACCCCTTGGTTACGGGGACGTAAACACACCAACACTGGTTGTCAAGCGGTGGTGGCAAACGAAAACAGACACAAAGATACACACATAAATATATATGTACATATATATGACAGGCTTCTTTCAGTTTCTGTCTATCGTTGTTACTATTATTGATGTAACTAAAGCGGTGAGCTGGCAGATTCGTTAGCATGCCGGGTAAAATGCATAGCGGCATTTCTTCCGTCCGCACGTTCTGAATCTTTGGTCAGCCCAAGGCTTAGGTGCCACGTCGTCGGACTGAAATCTAAATCATGTGGTTGGGAAGCATGCGCCTGGTGTACCCTTATCAGACGGGTAGTCCTGATGGGTATACTGGGCTTCGTATATTTTACCCCAGTGTCATTTTGATGGTTTGCACTGCTCTCTCACTCAATAATAATAATGATAATAATAATAATAATCACATATTACAAAGATGTACTTGCATAGCAAGTGACTTGATCTGAGATCGTGTGCTGATACAAAAATAATTGCAGCGTGGAAATTGTTTGTAAGCCATTTAAGAACGCGCAAAAAAACGTTAGATTCAATTCTACATTTAAATTTTAATTTGCGTCAATTGATGTGATAGCATGTGTGTCTGTGTTAGCATCATGTATACATAATAATAGACAGGCCGTCATGAGAACAAAGTGTATGTATGTCTGTGTATAGATATGGATTTATGCGCGTGTTTTAAGTGCATTTAGGATGGCAATAAAGGAGACAGTAAAAGTGTCCATAACTATCGAAGTGAGGAGTAAGGTTATAGACACAAGAAAGATAATAATACCAGTTCGTAATCAGTCATACACAATAGTTGAAATATTGTATCAAGAAGTCGCGGCTAAGATGCTGAGCCGGTTACAGGTACATGTCGTACGTGAGGTCATAGCTGTGACGCTACTGCCTGTGTCACTTGTACAGGAGTTCATGCAGGCTGTATATTCGCTGTTGATCCGTGAAATAATTCACGAACTGTGAACTGTTGGAACCTGGATGAATTGCTTGCTGAGCTGTGTACGTAGAGAAATGATGTTGAAGACGTTAAGAAGGACATGATGGTGGCGACGAAGAAGGAGGTTGGCGCAATGGTGTCGGACGACGTTGGTAAGTCTCAGTGTAGCTGATGTGATAGTGGGTTGTCTGGAGATGTCGATGGAACTGGCTGTGTCTTTGTGGTCAATGGCTAGACCTTAAAATGCCTGGAACCATACATCCATGTTTACACACACACACTTTGTTCTCTATTATTCTGTATACATGACGCGCGCGCGCACACACACACACACACACACACATGTTATCAATTGACACAAATTAAATTTAAATGTTGAAGTGAATCTAACGGATTTTTTGTGTGCTCTTAAATGGCTTACAAACAATTTTCACGCTGCAATTGTTTCTATATATACATTCATATATATATATATATATATATATATATATGAATGTACAGAGAGAGAGAGAGAGAGAGAGAGAGAGAGAGAGAGAGAGAGAGAGAGAGAGAGAGAGAGATGTGTTTTTCTTTTATTTTGCATGATTCTATCTTAGCGACAGATCTAGGGAAAGGGGAAACGAGAGTATGCCATTCATATAGTTGCAAATTGTGATGAAAGGATTCTGACAAACCAGTTGATTAATTCATTGATTGGTTGATTCAGTGAGTGAGTGAGTGAGTGAGTGAGTGAGTGGTTTATTGATTGGTCGAAAGATTAATCGTACAATCATTTAGTTAACTGATCAATTATTTGAATAATAATAATACTAATAATAATAATAGCAGCAGCAACAACAGGGACAAAAACAGCAGCAGCAGCAGCAGCAGCAGTAGTAGTAGTAGTAGTAGTAGTAGTAGTAGTAGTAGTAGTAGTGAAATAAAAACATGTGCCTGATATCCTATTTGCAGAATGATCCTCCCAAAGAACCAAAACATTTTCTACATCGTTTTTAATTCATTATTGCGTGTTCCGACGATTGTAAGCATCTCGTTTTTTATGCGTGCGGTCAGAAAACAGGAAAACAGCACCATTTACACTTTTATATGTTACCCAATATCTTCCTTATAAACTATCACATAAGGGGCTGCTGTATAGTAGATGAATATATTATTATATCTAACACTTTCGTTGCAGCGAGATTGAAAATTTGATCCTAGATTTGTTAAGCGTATTGCGTTCCGTTGTTATAGAGTACGAGAGAACATGTATAAAACAACAAAACGAAATAGCAGCTATACCAGCAATTTAACAACAGAAACAACATTTATAGGCGCAGTAGCGGCTGTGTAGTAAGTAGTTTGCTTACCAACCACGGAAACTGAAAGAAGCCCGTCGTATGTGTGTGTGTGTGTGTGTGTGTGTGTGTGTGCGCGCGTAGTTGAATGGTAATTAATAAATTACAATCCAAAGTGCCTGCCTTGAAGGCAGTTTTTGAGTCGGTTTTACTGTGCTGTGCTCAAACGAAACGCGATTTGAAAAAAATAATAACGAAACGAAAAAACCGTGGGTAAGAATGCATAGGTATGTCAAGTTTGATCAAAATCGGACGACTTTTTGAAGAAATCGGTAATTATCGATCGAGTTTTTACGAAAACCGAACATTGATGGAAGCAATTGTTCTTGTTTAAACATGCCCCGGAACATACCAAATGCATGTCTGAATTTTCAATTGAATCGGTTACGTAGAACTCGAGTTATAAACCTTGGAACTTGCACACATACACACACACACACACACACACACACACACAAATACACACACAGACAGTTTCTGTTTTATATATATAGATATACACACAAACACACATATACACTTACATATTATATATACATATATATATATATATATATATATATATATATATATATATATATATATATATATATATATATATACAAATATATATATAGGTATATGTATATATATATATATATATATATATATATATATATATATATATATATGTATATAGGTATATATATATATATATATATATATATATATATATATATATATATATATATATATATATATATATATATATACACACACAAACATACACAAACATACACAAACATACATATGTATACTTGTGTGTATGTGTGTGTAAGTGTGTTAATGTGTATCTATGTTTTTGTGTGCGCGTTTGTGTGTGTATATAGTTAGACACTGCCATGTGTGTATATATATATATATATATATATATATATATATATATACATATGTTCGTGTATGTTTGTGTGTATATCTGTCTACGCGCGCGTCTGCTTGCAAGTATGTTTTCCTACCTGAGCCAGTTCTTCTGCTTTGTGTTTCTTTTAGTGATACCCCCAAGAGATCTCAACGTTCTGTAACAGATAACAAGAATGCGCGTGTTGTATGTTGTTGTACATGCATACATCTGAACTTTAAACAGAAAACATCACACTGAAATACAGGGATCAAGATGTGTACTGCCCTTCCCCACCGACGCCACCGTCATGTTACACATTTTGCAACGGACCCCACCACCACCACCACCATAAGTACTACTACTACAACCGTTATTTCAAACAATGCTGTCTTCAACCCCTTTACTGCCGAGACAGCTACCACCCCTGGGGGAAAGAAATAGTGACGAAATTAGTTTCCGAGACAAGGAGGTATTTCTGTAAATAACCTTGACTACAAAGGCGTTACCACCCATGCAGACGTCGCCATACTAACATACACATGCATGCATATATATATATATATATATATATATATATATATATATATATATATATATATATATATATATATATATATATATATGCATATGTGTATTTGCGTGTGTGGGCGTGCGGTGGGGTTATGTATATACATGCATATATACAATATATAGACATATATTTTTTCATACACACATACATACACTCACACATGTGAATGTATGTGCATATGTATGTATATTTATATGTACACGTAAATATATATATATATTTTATATATATATATATATATGTAAAAATGTATGTATGTGCATATACATACATATATATAAATACATATATATATATATATATATATATATATATATATTTTATATATATATATATATATATGTAAAAATGTATGTATGTGCATATACATACATATATATAAATACATATATATATATATATATATATATATATATATATATATATATATATATATATATATATATATATATATACATGTATACATACATATAAATATAGATTATAAATATATACATACATACATACATACATACATATATATATATATATATATATATATATATATATATATATATATATATATATATATATACATATATATATATATATGACCTATTTGTTTTCAAGAAATGTATGTGTGCATATGTAGTTATGTATGAATGTATGTGTATATGTATATAAGTATATATCCCTGTATAAATGAATGTGTGTATGTATGTATTTTTGACGATATACGCGAGTTGTCATTTACGTGGAGATATATCAAATGGAAATGGTAATTTTAATGTTCCGTCTTTTCCCAAGGGAACTGGGGGAAACCATAGTCGTATGTGAAACGGAGCGGTTAAAATTGGAATCGAAACCCGGTTAGCAATATACAATGCACTGCAATTATTTACTTACCGACTGCACGCGCTGTGGTTGTCCTTCTATCTCTCATGCCGAACCGCAAACAGTTCGTTGTTTACTTTGGTTGGATTTTTCTGTGTTCCCTGGTTTGATTGCTTCTTCGTGCTTCTTTTATAAGTCATATATTGTGTGTAAATGGTTAGAGATTGTATATCGATTGTGCTGGTGGTAGTGTGGTGTTCGTGGTATGAATTTGGTTGCTATTTCTAGCATGTCCTGCGACCAGATAGTGGATTTCTTCGTGGAAGTTGGTGGTTGTGCCATAGTTAGCATCTTTTCTTCTATCTAACTGTCTCTTTCCTTATCTTTTTGTCACCTTTCTCTTTCTCTCTTTCTCTCTTTCTCTCTTTGTGCATGTGTGTGGGTATATAAATATATATATATATATATATATATATATATATATATATATATATATATACCGTTTGAAGAAAGCATAAATCCGAAAGAAGAAGCAAACT
>NC_142942.1:12273043-12290543 GCF_046866305.1 Octopus bimaculoides | reverse complement strand
GGGAACTCATCTTATTTATTCATAAGGTATTTTATAATTATCTGCAGTTTCTGCTAAAACCATATTCTTTTCAAATGGCACCAGACACACACACATATATATAAATATACACACATACAGTAATATGCACATATATACACAAATTCACACACGTATACATGCATACGCACGCGTGCACATACATATATACATGCATTCCTTTATAACTTAATCTCCTCTATGCAGTCACTCGAGGCAAAACAACTGTCTATGTATGCAAACATACTAACCAACAATGAAGTTTCCTCGCATTCGCTTCAGACAGCGAATGGGACTTTATGCTGTCGCCGAGCACACGAAGAAACTCCTTCCTGGAGACGCAAACAAGTAAACGATCCTTTCTTTGCTGACAGGGAAGAGTTTAATCTCTGTGACGTGGCACAGCCCCAACATTAACTATGATGTTTATTCCTTCCTCCTGAAAACTTAAGATTTCTGAGATTCCCCTCCTGGTTCATATATTTCTTGCATGTATCTGCTGACAGCAGTACCTGTCGTACTTTAATCTCATTGGATTCACCGATTTCAATAGATTTGCAAACGTTATGTGAACCTAGTGAAGGTGCATGGCTCAGTGGTTAGAGCGTCGAGCTTACGATCGCAATATTGTGAGTTCGAATTCCGGACCGGGCTGCGCGTTGTGTTCTTGAGCAAGACACTTTATTTCACGTTGCTCCAGTTCACTCAGCTGTAGAAATGAGTTGCGACGTCACAGGTGCCAACTTGTATCGGCCTTTGCCTTTCCCTTGGATAACACTGGTGGCGTAGAGAGGGGAGGCCGGTATGCATGGGTAACTGCTGGTCTTCCATATACAAACTTGCCCGGACTTGTGCCGGGGAGGGTAACTTTCTAGGTGCAATTCCATGGTCAGCCGTGACCGAAGGATATCTCAGCAGCAGCAGCAATGTGAACCTATTTTTTCAACTTATCCAGCAATGAGAAAACAAATTCTTCTCACCGAGACATTTTCTTTGAGATTGATCGATCTATTATAAGCAACAGCTAAGTCAACGTACCTTCTTTAAAAACAATAACGAAAACAAAACTGTGGATGGTGTAATGTGTAATCCTAGTTATGGAAGAGATCTATATAATATACATATATATATATATCACGTACACACACACACACACGCACACAACACACACACACACACGCACACAACACACACATAACACACACACACAACACAGATACACATAATATATATATGTATGCATATATGTGTATATATGTATGTATATAGCTATATACATATGTATTTTATATGTATATGTATGTATATATGTATGTAAATATATATGTGTGTATGTATATATGTATGTATATATATGTATGTATGTATATATGTATGTATATATATATATATATATATATATATATATTTGTATACATATATGTATATATATATATATAAATGTTTATGTATGTAGGTATGTATGTATGTATGTATGTTTATGTGTGTCTCTACCACCTTTCCTTTTTTTCTCTCTCTCTCTCTGTCTCTCAGTATATATATGGAGAGTGAATGAGTAAGTGAGTGAGTGAAGGAGAGAGTGAAAGAGAGAGAGAGAGAGAGAGAGAGAGAGAGAGAGAGAGTAATTAGTTTTCTTTTCAATCACTAATCGCCAAAAGATCAAACTAAATATTCTCCTCGCACAATTAATTAATCGCTTTCCAATCCAAACTCATTGGTGGGTCTTCGCGAAAACTGATTAGGACTAGTTAGCTGGGGGAAAGCAATACCTCTCCAATTCTTCACACAGAATACGCGCGCTCGCGCGCACATATACGTGAGTAGGAAATGTGTGGGTATATACATACATATGTATGTATGTATTTATATGCATGTATATATATATATAGATATACACATATATATATACACCCATACATATATATATATATATATATATATATATATATATATATACATATGCATGCAAATACGTATATATTTCTATATCTATATATTATATATATATATGTATATATATATATATATATATATATATATATATATATATATATATATATATAGGTGCATGCCTATCAATTTTTATCTTTTCTTTTATTCACGTGAAGGTGACCATGCTGGAGCAGCGCTTGGCGTTTATTCTATTTGATTCCCTAGCATTTTTGCCCAACCGTTAAGTCACGCTGGCGTTAGCAAACCGATTCCGGTTCTCAAGCGCCGTAAAATTATTCAGAGAAAAGCACACACACTTGAAGAGCGATGTGAATGCGTGTATGCACGCGCGTGCGTGTGTGCGTGTGCGTGCGCCTATCCTATTCTAAATTTGAGTAATGATTCTCTGTCCGTTACGCTTTTATGTTCGTTAACTCCTCCTTGACCGTCGGTGCAAGGACAATGAAATTCAGACCAGTAACTCCTCTAATCCGATGGAATGTCGTAATCTGGCCGCCTAATTCGTGTCTCACTGACCCCCTCGCTCCATTTTTATTGCATTTTAAACTAAATACATAGTATTGGCGACCAAATCGGAGCAATGACAATGAATTTCATACCATGGACTTTCAGGGAGTATCGTAAGAAAGTTCAGTTTCTGAAGGACTGCTTAAATGGGGACTCAATGGGCCTATTTTTAATGCATTTTCCTAACTCATACATTTATTGACCAAACTATGATCAGCATCAGTGCTTTGCACATTTGCAGAAATAAGTTGGGGCATTCTAAATGCCTTCACGTACAATCAAATCGAGATGAAGAGTTCTAACAGGTACGTTTCAAGTGTGGTAGTATGGATATTTACATTTTGTAGTTAGTGGCCGAATGCCTCAAAGGTGCCATCTGTAAGAGCTACTTGGAGCGCCACCCGAAGGACGGCTTCAAGTTTAGCATATATGTATATATATATATATATATATATATATATATATATATATATATATATATATATATATATATATATATATATATATATGCACTGAAATAAATTTTAAACACACACACTAAGAATAATTATAACTCACTAATTAAAAGAGAATATAATTTTTTAAATAAAGCCTGGAAGATTACTAATTCATTTGAGTTATGACAACCCACAACACTGTCCTTTTTATCATGTTCCAAAATGTGTGCAAATCCGTGCAACCAAACGCACTCTAAGCATGTTTTACGCTGTTTGGTACTATAAAACTTTAACGTCTTCGGAGTCTTTTCGGTGTAGCGTTTTAGTTTTTAGTTCGGTATGACGTTTTATATACGCATACGTGACACACATACTAAACACACGCACGGACACAGATGGAAACGCAATTGCATGCACAGATAAAGATACACATAGCATAAAATGACAAAGTGGAATAGGCAGTGCAAGAGGAGACACATGGAACAGAGAGTGATGAAAGTACTTTGACGGACAAATAAGCTAAAGAAAAAAATATGCAACTGTTGGTGTGTTTATGAGGCTTACAAAGAATAAGATCTGAGTTCAATTTCTTCGACTAAAAGCAGTGGTCCAGTATGGCCGCGGTCAAATGACTGAAACGCGTAAAAGAGTAAAAGAATAAAGCTAAAGCAAGAATCAAATAAATAGTGCGTGAATATAATTAACAAAAGATGACCATACCTAAGTAAAACAATATCTATTTCAACACACGTTTTCACATCAAGAATCTTACAAAACAAATACATAAACGTTTTAGTATAATTTTTACTAATGTTCTTCATTTTGCAGATTATATTCTGAACCTTACTGTTTCCGTATCATTCTAACTTCTTCGAATAATCTGCGGCACCACAGGGGTATAATTTTGCCATTAAATATTTATTCGGTTTTCGTAAAAACGTTAAATATTTATTTCTTCATCGTCTTCATTTCCTTCGTTAATATTCCTTCATCTATTTCTAATTCTGTGCATAAAGTTATTTCATTTGCCATCACCAGAATTTTGACGGATGATCGTTCAGAAACTGGTTTCTATTTTTTTTTTTTAATGCATTTTTGTTTTCATTTTGTTGTTGCTCTTTTCGCTATTCCAGTCGATCTTCATTCCTCCCGCCTTCTATATTTTTGCTTGGTTTTTCTCGTTCTTCCAGGCAGGCGGCTCTAAAGTGACTTTATTTCGATAAATATAACGACGAGGCTTTGCATTGTGTCATTAATCTCATGCCTTTTGTCTCTGTGAAACACTTCCGGTATGACTCTAATGCTTTGGGGGTTATCAGGACTTGCAAATCCAATATAACAGTGCATATAGCTGCACATACGTATGCGTACGCAAACACGGACAGAGGCGTGCGCTGGTGCGTATATTTACATATTTACATCCCTCCTATATAATATTGTATATTATATACGAGGGATGTAAATATGGTTGTGAGTAAGTAGTTGCTATAGTATATTATATATACATGCTTACATTATGTATGAGTTTATATATCCATTATAACGCATTATATATGTATATTTTATACTGACGGCGCATATGAGTATAGTGAATGCAAATATATATATATATATATATATATATATATATATATATATATATATATATATATATATTAAACATTATATATACTGATATATACACATGCACTAATACATATGTTTATGAACACACACACACACACACACACACACATATGATACATACTCACACGTTCAAGCAAATATATTTATCATTCAACTAATATTGCAGGTTTAACGTATAAATACAGAGTGCTATCCATATGTATTCAGTTTCAACTTACCCAATACAGAAAATGAGAGTTGGGAGGAAAATCCCTCAATGTAGCACTGGTACTACTTTTGATGATCCATTCCCTCATCCTGAATATACACTGACATACACACAAATACGGATTAAATTTAACCGCACTTTAGGCCGCCCTAATAGTTGAAAGTAATGGTGTTTTGTGTTTGCTAGATGCAGCACTTCAGTTTTGTTTTGTCCAAGATAGTCCTAACATTCTTCTATATGTTCACATATCAAAAGTTACCGTCATGGAATGAGTTTCGTACTTCCAACTGAAACAATAACAATAAATAAATAAATAAATAAATAAATGCATAAATAAAGAAATACATGTCTCAGCAAGCTGATAATATGATCTTGGTTTCAATTCCAAGTTAAACAATTCGCTGCTGTCATATATAACGTCATGAAAATAGTTCTTCTCGTTTGCTGTTTCTTTAAAGATAGAGTGTTTTAGCCTTAGTGAAGTAGAAGCCAACATGGATTAAGTTAGCCAAAGCAAAAAGAAAAACAAACTTAGAGGAAAGAAAGAATTTGGAAATAAAATAATACAGAATAAATAAAATATAACTGTGTAGGGATTAAAGATAGAGATAAGATTGATCTTAAATAAATCTTTAAATACATCTTAAATACAAAGTAAATTGCTTGAGTTATGACAATAATAAATCTTTCGAAAGTTGGTACTATAATTGAAGCAGATTTCTATCTTTAAAATTCCTAAACTATTTGCATGGATAAAAAAAAAAATCAATATGTCGGAGGTCTCGAATGAAGGATAGAATTGGATTCGCTCCAAAAGAAATGCTATCATATTCTTGTTGAAATATGACGAGGGAAGAAGATAAGGCAAGATAAAGTCTTCAGAAATGAATTGGCAGGGAGAAAGTAAGTCTTGGGGATGGACGAGAAAAGAATAAAATGAATGAATAAATATAGAAATAAAATAAATAAACAAATAAGAGCAGAATGAAGGGAAAAATAATCATTATCAAATATTAATACCCGGAACCCAGTAACACGTGTTTACCAACTGAAAATTAAGACTGATCCTTACTGACAGTCATGTAATAAATGGGTGGAGAAAAACGAAGATAATGGCGATGAAGGAAGGTTTAGGGTGGAGGTGTCACGTGATAACCGTTCACCGGAACTTGTACTAGTGGTTGCCTTACCTTGAACTAACAAAATAAAATAAAATAATGAGTTATAAAAATGGTGCTGTTTATTATCAATCACAGTTACTTCGGTGACCTTAAGACGAGATTATAAACAAATACTTCCTCTTTTCGAGAACGTCTTCCATCAGTTCGGATTTCAGCGTGTGAATAAATGGGTATAAATGGATATCACTCTGTGCCAGTGTGTGTGTGTGTATTTGTGCGTATATGTGCGTATGTGTGTGCGTGCGTCTGCGCGAGTCTGAGTACGATTTGTGCTTTCTGTTTAATAGACTGTTTATTTAGTTGTTCAACACGCGTAGATCGTGTCCCAAGAGCTCATTTATTCTTTACAACTGTGTATATACATACATACACAAACATATACATACATACGTACATACATATATATATATATATATATATATATATATATATATATATATATATATATATATATATATATATATATGCATATATATATATACATATGTGTGTGTGTGTGTGTGTGTGTGTGTCATGTATGTATATATATATATATATATACATATGTGTGTGAGTGGGTGGGTGTTATGCATATATGTATATATTATATGTATACATGTATGTGTATATATATATTTATATATATACATGTATATGTGTATGTATATATATGTGTGTGTGTTTATATGTTTATACATACAAATATATATATATATATATATATATATATATATATATATATATATATATATATATATATATATATGTATGCACATGTATATATATATATATATATATATATATATATATATACATACATTATATATATATATATATATATATATATATATATATATATATATACATACATACATACATTGTATATATATAATGTATATACATATATATGTAAATATATACACACACGTACACATATTCCCAAAGTGGATGAACCTGCTTAGTAAATGTTCATATCTGTAAGCCGAGATAGTCAGACAGAAATGACTTCTACCCAAGCCCAATGTTCTTCTGGGATATACAATGGTATAATGGGAACTATAGACTCGGTTCTTTAATATGTTTATTTTAAGACTTGCATGAAGCCCTTATACAGCAAGATGTATGCTTCTCCTTAACTGATTTCCTTCAGTGCTTTACGTTTAAAGACCGGCCTTATTTATTCCTTTTAATTATAGCAACATTGACTTCCGGGAAAGAATTTGTCTTTACGAATGTAGCAGCTTTTACTACTTATTATCGTTTATATTTTACTTGTGTCAGTCATTAGACTGCGGTCATGCTGGGGCACAACTTTGAAGTGTTTACTTTAACAAATCGATCCCAATACTTGCTTTTTTTTTAGGTTTTGTACTTATTTTATCGACCTTTCTTCTGAACTGCTATGTGATTGGCACGTAAATAAATCCACACCGAATATGGAGCGGTAAGGAAAGCAAACAAAAATCAAGAAATACAAATAGATATACACATACAAATATATACATATATACGGCGAATTTTCATACTGTTTCCATCTACGAAATTCACTCATAACGCATTGGTGGGCCCAGGGCTCTAGCAGAAGACACTCACCCGAGGTGTTGCACAATGGGATGGAACACGAAACACATCGCTCCAAAGCTAGCTCCTTAACCACACAACCATACATTTAGCCCATCTCAAATTACACGCACTTATCTGAAAAATAAAAGAATACGTGAAAATGTGTGTAGTCCACGGAACGAAGAATATATCTGAATATACGATAGGAAGGACATGGCTGGAAACCTTTGTGCATAAGCCTGTTCGATCACAGCCTTTTTTGGACTCAACAACAACATCCGCAATAACAACCAGAAATCAGTAATCTCATAGTTATGTGATTAGGATTGTTTGCTCCACGGCCTACGTGTTAAGGGTTCCGGTCTCAGTGCACGGTATTTTAGGAACGTGTCTTATATACGTGTGTGTGTGTGTGTGTGTGTGTGTGTGTGTGTGTGTGTGTGTGTGTGTGTGTGCCCTTTACTCTTCTACTTGTTTCAGTCATTTGACTGCAGCCATGCCGGAGCACCACTTTTCTGTCGAATAAACCGACCTCCGAACTTATTCGTTGTGAGCCTAGTACTTATTCTATCGGTCTCTTTTGCCGAACCGCTAAGTTACGGGGGACGTAAACACACCAACATCGGTTGTCAAGTGATGGTGCGGGGGGGGGGGGGGGTACAAACACAGACTCACAAACAAATACACACACACACACATACATATATATATATATATATATATATATATATACATGACGGGCTTCTTTCAGTTTCCATCTACCAATCCACTTACAATGCTTTGATCAGTCCGAAGCAATAGTAGAAGCCACGGGCCCAAGGTAGCACGCAGTGGGACTGAACCCGGAACTAAGTGGTTCGGAAGCAAGCTTTCTCCCAACACAGCCACTCATATATATGTGTGTATATATATGTGAGGAGAGGGGTCTATGTGACCTCCCCTGTTCGAAGGTTATAAAGGACACAGGTTCGTGTGTCACATAGCTAGCTAGAGGCGATGGCTTCTTGGAGCTAATTCACGGCAGCTTTCGTCCTAATTTTGGGACTGCCATGTTGGCTTGGCGATAACTATTAATTTCCAGTACCGCTGCCGTAGTCTCCTTTAGAGAGACTTAGAAATATTAATAACTCTATATATATATATATATATATATATATATATATATATATATATAATGAATTGTAAATGCAAAAAATAACAACAAAAACACAAAGGATTCTGCGGTACACGTGTTTCAAGCTTTATATCAGTGTATAATTGACAATACAAAGCTATATATATATATATATATATATATATATATAGACATGTATACGTGTGCATGTGTGAGTGGTGTCCTTTTGTTATATTAACAGGGAAAATGGAGTGTGCAAGTCCTTTTATAATATTAATTTACATCTGTTTTATTGAAATTCGATCCCATGAATATTGTTATATTATGTAATATTATATGCAAAAAATTCATTTCCAGAAATTGATGTAATAAATTTATGTAAGAAAAGGACTTCATCGCTCCTTTTCATTCTTTGTAACTGTAAATTCTGGATTTTTCAGTCATGTGTTTGAGAACACAGACAAGCTCTGGATTACCGTCTGTCTGATTGCCTGTACCTGTAGAAGAACTTAAGGTAAACACCCGAATGAAATTATACGTGTGTGTGTTTACTTACATATACATACACACATACAAATATTCTTTTCAACTCTAGGCACGAAGCCCGGAATTTGGTGGGAGGGGCCAGTCGATTAGATCGACCCCAGTACGCAACTGGTACTTAATTTATCGACCCCGAAAGGCTGAAAGGCAAAATCGACCTCGGCGGAATTTGAGCTCAGAACATAAAGACAGACGAAATACCTATTTCTTTACTGCCCACAAGGGGCTACACACAGAGGGGACAAACAAGGACAGACAAACGGATTAAGTCGATTATATCGACTCCAGTACGTAACTGGTACTTAATTTATCGACCCCGAAAGGATGAATGGCAAAATCGACCTCGGCGGAATTTGAGCTCAGAACATTATGACAGACGAAATACAGCTAAGCCTTTCGCCCGGCCTGCTAACTTTTCTGCCGGTTCGCCGCCTTAAAGACATACACATATTCTTTTATTCCTTTTCAGGTTTCAGTCATATGAGTGCGGCCATGGTAGATCACCGCCTTGAAGTGTTTTAGTCGAATAAACAGACCCCAGGACTTATTATTTTTTTTAGCCTAGTGCTCATTCTATTATTTTGTTTTGCCGAGCCGCTAATTTTCTGGGACATAAACACACCAACACCGATTGTCAAGCGGTGATGAATGGACAAACACAGACACAAAGACACACACATAAATATAACCATATATATAGGACGGGATTCTTTCACTTTCTGTCTACGAAACCCACATACAAGGCTTCGCTTAGTCCGAGGCTATAGTAGACAATACTTGCCCAAGATACCACACCCGCGCCTATATATATATATATATATATATATATATGCATACCAGCTTCCCCTCTCCATACCACCGAGGTTATCCAAGGGAAAGGCAAAGGTGCCGATACAGCTTGGCACCAGTGATGTCGCAACTCATTTCTACAGCTGAGTGAACTGGAGCAACGTGAAATAAAGTGTCTTGCTCAAGCACACAACACGCAGCCCGGTCCGGGAATCAAACTCACAACCTCACGATCGTAAGCTCGACGCTCTAGCCAATGAGCAATGCGCCTTCAGTCACATACACACACACACAGACACACACACACATACATATATATACATATATATAAACACACACTTACATTTATAGCGTAGGTATACGTATATATGTGTGTCTATATGTATATACATTTGTGTGTATAATATTAGTATGCATCATTATTTACGTCCATCCCCCTTACTTAGCACTCCGACAAACATCACTCAATTATGTAAGTAACACACATAAAAATGATTACTGGGGTCAACATAATCGAATTCAAGGCGTTCCGCCACCATGATCGCATCACAATGACTGAAGCAAAAATAAGAATATAAGAATAAAAGAGTAAAAGAATGAAGGTAAACAAGAATACATTTACTGATCTATATTCAGTGCGAAATCAGTTTAGCTGTGTAAACATTGTTAAGGTTACTGAGAGAGTGTAGTGTTTACTTTAATTTGTCTGTATTTGAATAAATGATGTAGTCGTAATACACTGGTCAAATTTCGTTGAACAGAAACCATTCTCTCACAGACATGGTGCTAGGATTTAAGAAATCAAGAAAAAAATCAAGAAATCGATAGAGATATATACACTAGAAATCAATAAATCAATACTAAGTGAGACATGAATAAAGAACTAAAATTTAACCGATGAAAATATAGTCGGCAAGAAAAAAAGAAAGAAAGAAAGAGTTTGGGGGAAAATTAAAAACCGCACGCAAACATACACAGATACATACACACACACATGTACATACGCACTCACACACACACACACACACACACACACACACACATACATATGATTTGAAAAAAGTGACCGAAACAGTTGCTATGAAGTTACTGGTTGGATGGAATATCGAACGCTTCGGACAGCCTTTCCTGAGAGTAAATTTGACCACCACATATAATTCGTACGTATATACATATATATACAGGCGCAGAAGTGGCTGTGTGGTAAGAAGTTTGCTTCTCAACCACATAGTTCCTGGTTCAGTCCCACTACGTGGCACCTTGAGCAAGTGTCTTCTACTATAGCCTCGGGCTGACCACAGCCTTTTGAGTGGGTTTGGTAGACGGAAACTCAATGAAGCCCGTCTTATATATATATATATATGTATGTATGTGTTGTTTGTGCCTGAGTTTGTCCCCACACCATCGTTTGACTGCAGCTATTGAAAAGGTTGTAAGACGCAACGACAATTGTAGAAAAAATAATGAGTGGAAATATTACCGGTGAGTGTGTTAAATAATAAGGCACTAAAAGGGAATGACTCTCCGCAGACACAACAGAATACGCATATACATAAATATATATATATTTGTATATCTAAAACACATATGGATATATATTTATATAGTACAATATATAAAATAAAGTGTGCGTATATATATATATATATATATATAATAATATTAGGGATAAAAATCCAAATTTACAGGTAAAAACTCAATTAAATTCAAATTATTATTATTATTATTATTATTATTATTATTATTATTATTATTATTATTATTATTATATATATATATATATATATATATATATATATATATATATATTGTTCTATTTCGGGATGGTCATTTTTTCTTTTTTTTTTACCAAATAAACACACGCACTATATATTTGTTCTTTACTCGTTTATTATTGTTCTAAGTGGAGCTCTTGCTCCACTTACCACGAAAACGAAAAGTGTCGCTGAAGAGTTCACAGACGTGTGACGAAAGATTTCAAGAGAATGGACGTGTGTGGTATATTTGTGTGCACAGATATGTGTGCGTCTGTGTGTCTTTGTTCGTTTGTTCGTCTATGCATTGGTATTTGTCCATGAGTGTGCAAATGTGTGTTCCGGTGTATATTATTTAAAGTGTCTTTATATTTATATTTTTAAGACATGACGTATAGGGATTTCATGGAGATTTAACTGACTGTTGTTTCCAGAATTTCAAACTACCCCGTGTAAACTTCTCTCGTTGACTCGTTTGTGAGTGTTGCTATCGTTTTGGCATTCTATTTAATTATTTCCCGCAGAGTTGTCACCTCCAGTATTATTTTCTCACCCTTGGTGTTGATTTGCCTGTTACTCTGTTTATTTTAATATTATTACCGTAAAGACATCTCATCGTATGATTGGCGTTCTGACTCTGATTAGTTTAAAAATAAGTAACAAGAGGGAAAAAAAAATCTTATCGTTCGTTTCAAGGAATCAACACTTGTTTAAAGTAATCTTTCAAGGCTGAAGCGTCAACGAAAATCTTGGTAATGAAACAGTCGCAATCCTCGATATAAATATATATATATACATATATATATATATATATATATATATATATATATATATATATATATATATATATATATATATGAGAAACAATTTTCGAGAAAATTGTGGTCTAACAAAAGCAGTCTTTTATGTTCACTCTCTCCTTCCTCTATTTATCAATCAGTCAACATATTTATCTATTTATCTATCTACCTATCTACCTATCTACCTATCTCTCTATCTATCTAGGTATCTATCTATTTGTCTATCTATCTCGGACAATGTGCCGGCGTCTAACTGGCAGCTACTCGTCTTCCCACGACATATGAACTGATACAACACACACAACCTTCACAGTATAAAAATTAACGCCGACGGACAATAAACACATGCACCACTTTTTAGCAAGTCGCCTGGCAGCTTTTTATATGTTCGTGATAGCAGATTCAATACAGCGTTGGAGGAAAGAAGCACACAGTGATTAGTTATGTCAGTTACGTTTTTTACATTTTTATATCTAAATCCCACCAGCATCGACTTTGTCTGTTTTGACCATAAACGGAGTCCATGATATTAGTAACAGCCTAGTCCCGATATGAGAAATTGTTCTCGCTCCGAACGTGATAAGTCTTGTGTTTATGTAAAATATAACTTTTTGGTGTGGGAATACAAAGTTGAATGAGCTGGTTGAACAGCTAGCATGCCTGATAATATGCCCTGCACTTCGTCCGTTTTTACGTTACAACTTCGAATTCTGCCGAGGTCGATGTTGCATTTCAGCGCTACGGAAGTAGATAAAATTGGTGCCAGTTGAGCATTGGGGGTCGATAAACTAAGTACCAGTGAAGCACTGGACTGCTGGTACTAAATTTCCCGCCGTGTACCTTTGGTAGAAAAAACTATTTTATTTCCACCCTCTTATGTTCCGAGATCTAAATAAAGTACGACTGAAATAAAGGAGTGGATTTAGTCACCTAAAACCATCCCCAATTTTGTTTCCTTTTGCCCACATGATATTTAGTTTCATTAACGCGGTGAGGAGGCAGAATCGTCAGCTTGACAGCATTTCTGCGGGGTCTCTTTTCTGAGTTCAAATGCCACCGAGGTCGACTTTGCCATTCATCCTTTCAGAGTCGATAAAATAAGTAACAGTTGAGAACTGGTGTCGACATAATCCCCTTACACTTCCCTCAAAATTGCTGGCCTTGTGCTAAAATTTCAAACCAACATTTAGCTTCATTAAGGCATTGAGTTGGCAGAATCGTTAGCACGCCGGGCGAAATACTTAGCGGTATTTCGTCTGCCGTTACGTTCTGAATTCAAATTCCGCCAAGGTCGTCTTTGCCTTTCATTCTTTCGGGGTCGGTAAATTAAGTACCAGTTACGCACTGGGGTCGATATAATCGACTTAATCCTTTTGTCTGTCCTTGTTTGTCCCCTCTGTGTTTAGCCCCTTGTGGGCAATAAAAAAATAAGAATCGCTATCCAAAATGTTTGGCGGGATTTCGTCCGTCTTTAATTCGTAAGTTCAAATTCGACCGAGGTTGGCTTTGCCTCACGAGCCAATTACCAAAGTCCATGTACTCGACTAATTTCTTCCTTCGAA
Source organism: Octopus bimaculoides (assembly GCF_046866305.1). Classification (NCBI taxonomy): domain Eukaryota; kingdom Metazoa; phylum Mollusca; class Cephalopoda; order Octopoda; family Octopodidae; genus Octopus; species Octopus bimaculoides. The sequence goes on along the minus strand of NC_142942.1, from coordinate 12,276,509 downwards.
ATTGCTGATTTTGTGCCAGAAGTTGAAACCAATGTTTAGCTACAATCTTTTACATTCTCAATTAGATTACATTATAGTCACTTTCACCTTCCATGTTTTGATAGTCCAAAAAAATAATGTGTGACTAATGCAGTCAGTTTGATTTTAAAATATTGTATTTACTGTCTCCATGTTCTGCAATAAATATTCTCACGATTTCATTTTTGTCATTTATTCAGGAGGAACAGCGTAGTCTATGACACACTGAATGGCCTCCAAGACTCGCAGGAGAGAGAGGGACGAAAGTACCGTCAGCCCGGTTACCTGGATCGAATCCTTGCGGTGGTGACGATGGTGGCGGTGGTGATAGTTGTTGTGAAAGGTCTGGTCGTTGGGATTGTTATTATTTTGGTTGGTCTCATTGTTATAGTGGCCGCGGCAGGGGCCACGGCAGCGGCGGCAGCGGCGGCGATGGCGGCGATGGCGGCGGTGGCGGCGGCGATGGTAGTGGTGGTGGTGGTGGTGCTGCTGCTGCTGCTGATGATGATGATGATGATTCTAACAGTGCTAGCCGTGGTTGTTGTGATTGCTATTGTTATTCTTGCCATCATTGTTATTGTGGTGCGGGTAGTGGTTGTGGTGGTGCTGCTGCTGGGGTGGGGGAGGAGATAATGGCGGAACGTTTTCTTCTTTTCGCTTTGCTTTTTTCCCTTTTTCTTTTGTTTTTTCCCCCTTAAATGAAATCATTGGAAATAAGATAAATAGAGAAGCTTTTATTTATTTATCATTTACATAATTGATGTAATAAATTATGTGATAACACCTGGAGATAGAGCTTGTTCCTGTGATATATGAGACAAGGTGAATAATGTATGCGTGTGTACGTGTGTGTGTACGTGTGCGTGTACGTGCGCTTGTATGAGTGTGTGTGTGTGTACTCATATATATGCGTGTGGATGTGCGCATATGTATGAGTATGCATATATATATATATATATATATATATATATATGTGTGTGTGTGTGTGTGTGTGTGTGTGTGTGTGTGTGTGTGTGTGTGTGTGTGTGTGTGTGTGTAAACACATATGTATACATGTATATATACGTGTATACATGTGAGTGTGAGTATTTATTTTGCCTGTATTTATGAATATACTTATGAATGTATGTGTAGATAGATAGATAGATAAATAGATAGATAGATAGATAGATAGATAGATAGATAGATAGATAGATAGATAGATAGATAGATAGATACACACACACCTGTATGGAGGGACGTATGGATTAATGAGTGGTCAAGTTGTATCACAATTATGGTGTCATTGCGTCTTAAGAGCTAATGATGCATCCATTATTAATACATCAGTCCTATAGTTTCCAATCAAAAGAATTTATTAATATACACCACTTACATAGGACCATGGCGTGAACTGGTGCGAGAAAGGGAGATCTAAGCCCCTAAGGTATTATTACAGGTTTATGTGTGTCGTGAGACTCAACAGGAACAGACCAAACTTTTAGCTTGATGTACAACACATCACGAAGTCTACAACTGCACGCTTTTTATGGCACATAGAAATCTTTCCAAATCATACTTTCAGTTACTTTCACGAACCCTAGATGTGAATAAGACCTGTTTAATCGCTTTACTTGGTGTATAAGTGAACGATATAATAGCAAATCCACTGAACGGGACCCCGATACGTTGCAGGGCTGAAGGTCATCCTGAAGTTAGGAAGTGTGTTTTGTCAATTACATCAACCCCAATACCCGATTGTGCGTGGCTTAGTGGTTAGGGTGTTGGACTCATGACCGTAAGATTGTGATTTCGATTCCTGGACAGGGCGACGCGTTGTGTTCTTGAGCAAAACACTTCATTTCACGTTGCTCCTGTCCACTCAGCTGGCAAAAATGAGTAACCGGCATCACGTCTAGGTGAGAAAATTTATACGCCATGGAAACCGGGAAACCGGCCCTTAAGAGCCAGCCATGACTCGAGAAGGTTGCCGTTACCTTTTATTTACAGTACTTAGTTAATACTTTTTATTGTTATTAACAAAGTTAAAGTTGGTCTTTGCTGGATTTTACTGAGGAAGTGCAGAAATGCCGCTAAACGAACAGTTTAGCGCTTATGGAGCAACTGAGCATAGAATTATTCTTGAAGATCTGAACATGCCCAAAGTTTGTGCATAGTTTGTTGCCCTGGTGCTCAGTGACGAGCATCCTGGGAACCAAAACATTGACAGAGATGGACATCAGAACTGTCTTTCGTCATCTCTACAGTATAAACTTTGATTCCCGTGACTTTTGATTGTTACCCAAGGTGAAAGAGAACATCAAGGACATTGGTTTTGAAGGTGAAATAGGTATTGACAAGGGACCTTGATACCTTCACCTTGGAAGATTTCCATGGAGCCTTCACGAAGTAGCTGGAGCAGGAAGTGCATTGAAACAAGAGAATGTTATTTTCAAGGAGATTAGAGTCTTGTAGTTCTTTGGATTTAATAAATGTCTCTTTTATGAAAGTCAAAATTTCTGGAATGTACTTTGTATATAAATATACACACACGCACACACACACACACACACATACATACACACACACGCACGCACACACACACACTTACACACACATACACACATTTATGGATGTATGAATGTATGCATATACATACATTCATTCATATATATATATATATATATATATATATATATATATATATACACACATACATGCATATATACATACACACACAAACACACACGTATCTATCTATATCTGTCTAACTCTTTATTTATCTATCTCTCTCTCTCTATATATATATATATATATGTATATACATATATATATATATATATATATATATATATATATATATATATATATATATATATATTTATATATATATACATGTACAGACACGCACACACACATATACGCATACGCACAGGAGCACACACACATACATACATACACACACACACACGCATATATATATATATATATATATATATATATATATATATATATATATATATATATATATATATGTATATCAGTTAATTATATCGATCCGAAGGAAAGATCTCATACATATTATAGAGTATAATTATTTTATGTGAAAGCCTGAAGGCTATAGATTTTAATGTCACCACTCAGAATTTTTCCGCGTTATGAAACATTTCGTTCAGTCAATTACAGACAAAAAAATAAATATATTATTGAAATCCAAGATGGTGTAGACAACAATTACATTGGGTCGACCAATATTTCCTTAAATACTAACCACAGTAAAATTTATTATCACTTTTAAGGTGGTGAGCTGGCAGAATTGTTAACACGCCGGGCAAAATACTAAACGGCATTCCATTGGTCGATTTGGCTCAAATTAGGCTGAGGTCGACTTTGCCTTACGTCCATTCGGGATCTACAAAATAAGTACCAGTTGAGCACTGGGATAGATTTAGTCGTCTATCGTCTCCCC
>NC_142942.1:12255543-12263043 GCF_046866305.1 Octopus bimaculoides | reverse complement strand
TCTCTTTCTCTCTCTCTCTCTCTCTCTCTCTCATCCACCCCTCTCTCTCTCTCTCTCTTTCTTATCTCCTTTCTCTCACCCACCCTCTCTCTCTCTCTCTCTCTCTCTCTCTCTCTCTCTTTCAGCTTATGCCAACATTTGCATCAGGTTCTCATTAATAATACCGACAGTCATGAACTCCAGATGTGGGAAGACAGGGTATCTTCTATGAAGGATTCTTCGTAGAGTCCAAGGTTTTTAAACTTTTCTATTGTTTTGCTAATTTTTTTTTTATTGTCCCCTAATATTTCCTTACCCTCACCATGCGCCATAACACTCACAATGCCACAAAACGCCCGAATGAAACTTCTGCTCGGAGTCTCAGGTTGTGTTTACGTGAGATGACCCTCTTGAATTTTTAGTGTCTCACCTCTTCAGCCACCAGTGTTGTCAGCACTAAGGTCGAGAGAATTACACTTGCATTGATTTCAGCATCGATTAGTCTTGAATCCGAGTTATGACCGAGCAGATTAATGATTAAAAGCATTCCAGCCATCCGTTACCACACTATTTTTAGTTCAGAGAATAGTTCATCTAGGACTACATTATCCAATGTGTCCTTCCTTTCTTCCATATAGTTATGTGTGAACATAGAATTTTTCTCACAAATTACTGGTTAATATTATAAAATTATACCACGCCAAGAAAAATACTTAGCGGCATTTCGTTCGTATTTACGTTCTGCGTTCAAATGCCACCGGGATTAACGCTGCCTTTTGTCCTTTCGGGGTTGATAAAGTAAGTACCAACTTACTCCCCAAACCCTGAACTTGCGGGCCTTGTGCCAAAATTTGAAATCAATATTATAAAATTATGTCTTTTCTTTAAATGTTAATACTGTGTCACAGTATTTGTTCATTGTTTCTTTTCTCCAACTAAAAAATGAATTTAAATTCATTGAGAATTAATTGGACTTCATTCAGTCCATCATCACAAGTAAATTATCAAAATCCAGATCATTATCCCATTTAAGTTATTTCCCTTGGTTTACGCGTTCGCCACTACAACCTCGTTTAGGCTTAGCAGCCATTCCTATTTGTTTTCACAGTCCTGTTTGTGTTACCAATTTTGATCCTCTGCAAAATCCCAAATTTTATTTAATTTGCTTTACGGGAGCAACTGTTTTATCGAAAGCGTATATTGTTGTTAAATGCTCGAAATATGAGAGTAGAAAAACAGCCAACAACTGGTGAAGGGTTATTTTGCCGTTGTTTTTCTGGTTTTCCATTTATATCTTTCGTTATTCGAAAAATAGTTCATATTCCATGTACTCGTACTTCGTATCTTTTGTTGTACACGTTTCGTGACGTCCTGTGCCAACATATGCATATATATATGTATATACGTATAGATGTATGTACATATACGTATGTATATATGCATATATTATTTACATTATATATATATATATACATATATATATATATATATATATATATATATATATATATATATATATATATATATATATATATATATATATATATATATATATATATATATTGTGTGTGTGTGTGTATGTGAATTTTTCATTTACACTTCTTGATAACCAGTGCTGTTTGTTTATGAGCAGTAAATTACTGGTTCGACTAATATATTTGATGAAATAAGAGCCAGACTCGGAAATAAGTAATAGAGTTGATATCATTGGCCCAACCTTTGAAGCCGGTGCCCCAGTATGGTCGCAAGCTAATGGCGGAAGTCAATAAAATAATTGCTTCAAATTATGACACAATATCAGTAATTTCAATCGGTACACTAACCACAGAATTTGAATGGTACCTTATTTTATCGATCTCCGAAAGAGAACAGCAAGTTTGACCGTGGCGGAATTTGAACTCAAAACGTAAAGAACCAGAAGAAATTTTGTCGTGCATTTTGTTCGACGCGCTAACTATGCCGAATAGTAAGAAAGAAAAACAGAGAAGAGCTTTCGTGTTCGAAGTGTCTGTTGCAATGTTGTCTGATAATGATGCCACGAAATAACGAACCAAACAATTAATATTGGAATATTGGAATAATGGAATTACTTTGTGTCTACTAAAAGGAAGATGTATAGCAATAAAATGGCAAAGAATAACAGCAATTATGTTACATTGCATAAGAGAATTAAACTAATTCGTTAGAATGACGTCAGAGCATCCACTTTCAGAATTCAAGACTGCGACAGTCAAGAAATTACAGATATCCTCAGAGACAAAATTCTAATGACTCTTAATGCATTGTCCCTGAAGGCATTTTTCTCACACTCTTTATCTTTGTCAAAATTTGCCCAGAACACTTTTCAAGAACATCGATAAAAATAGGCAGCGAAAAGGTGTCTAGTGCTTTAGCACGACTCGCTAGAAATACAAATCCTACTCAAATCACAATCTATTACCGTCGTAAATATCATCCTTCTGATTTCGGTACAAGGTTTCTAATTTGAAGGGAAGAGGGTAGATCAATTACATCGATACCCAGTATTTAGTTTATCGATTCCAAAGAATGTAAGGTTAAGGTGACTTTTGGAAGTGGGGAGAAGAGCCGGTAGAAATGTCGTTAAACATTTTGACCAACACGCAAATAATTCTGCCAGCGTAAATAATGAGATGATACATTAGATAATCGATCCCTAAAAGCATTTTGAATGGTGGGATACTGAATGGGTGTAGAAATGTTTTTGATGCTCAATGGCTGAACTGTGATTCCGGTGTCAAATTCGCTGCATTTGGTGCGCCGAATTAGATAAGCCATCTAAGTCTCCATCAACGTGTCCGTATCACGGGTGGTGCAGTTGGCCAGAGAGCTTTGGTATCTTTTGTAGACGGGTTGTTTCTTCTACAAATATTTCTTTAAAGAAGGTATTGAGTGAGACAGCTGTCTATCTTGCCTTTCAGTACGGATGGCATCGCTGATAGTCTCTGAACTGAAGTCATTTCAAAAAAGTTCTGCTGGAAAAATCTTTCTGTTTCGGATCCTCGTATCTTAAAGACAATTAGTAAAGGAAGCTTGGTTTCAGCATCTTTTGGAACGGTATGGATGGCATAATTTTCTGTCTGGAGCTACCTTATCTGGAAGCCCTATATAATAATAATAATAATAATAATAATAATAATAATAATTATTATTATTATTATTATTATTATTATTATTATTATTATTATTATTATAATAATAATAATAATAATAATAATAATAATAATAATACTAATGATAATTCAAATACGAAAAGGAGAAATTCAATTGATGTTACAATCGTTTCAGTGAACGACCCTTATTATTCTTTACCATATGCAGTATACCTCATAAAGTAAAATCATTATTGTTCATTCACATTCACAGAAATCATTATTTTATTTATTTATATATCTGTTATTCTCTTGGTCAGTTATAACATATCAAAATACAAAGGAATTCGCTGATGAAGGATTATTTATATACATCTTATCTATCTGGAGGGAGTAGACATGGCTATAAGTCTGTTCAGGTACGTGATGGTGATAAGGCACAAAATGGTAAAGCATCAATGTCCATCACACTTACATAGGACCTGGAGTGAGTTATCTCGCTCTACCATGACTCTCAAATGTTTTAACACCCGGCGCTTTCAGAGAACAATCTCCACCACGTCATATCACAGCTTATTGGCAAATAAACTGACTGTGTACGTTAATTAAATGTGGTTCTGCGATTGATAATGTTTATATACATACACGCACGCACATACACACAAACACACAAACTCACACACATACATATACTCAAAGACAATGAATGCATATATATTTATATATACTTCAAAATTATAGGTGGATAGATTAATTGATTAACAGATATACAAATGCATATGTATATATAAGTATATGTGTATATATAAGTATATGTGTGTGTGTGTGTATGTGTGTGTGTGTGTGTGTGTGTGTGTGTGTGTGTGTGTGTGTGTGTGTGTGTGTGTGTGTGTTTGTGTGTATATATGTATATGTATATGTATATTAGAAGGCTTGGAGGTGATATACAGGAATTATATATTAGAAAACATAATAAGGTACTGATATCCAGGTATCTGAGTACCTTATTAGTTTGTCTAATGTATATGTATATACATATATATATATATGTACACACATATATTAAAAAAATGTATATATATATATATACATATATATATACATACATGCATGCATACATAAATACATACTTACATACATACATACATACATACAACTGGTTTCCATAAGAGTTTGTCTCTCAAATTTCATTCACAAAAATTTACTACTTAATCTGCAATAGAATCGAACATGGATCAGCGAGGTTTTGATGCAGCTTTCATAACCAGGCAGATATTCCTAAAGCCTGTAATATATTTATATCTAAAAAAATCAAATTGGATGGTGACGGCTGGAACACATTTGATCATAAATGTCTGCACAATCAGAGGGTCTCTAAGGGGGAGTCGAACCACAACAACAACAACAACAACAACAACAACAACAGCAACAACAGACACAACACCATATTCACATACAAATCTATAATAAATTTCTGTCCCAGTCCACAAAAGGAAAATAAAAGCATATACATACATATACATGAATATATTTTATATATATATATATATAATATATATTTATATAATATATATATATATACACATATATATATATATATACATACATATATATACATATATATATATAATATAAAGTTGTGTATAAATATATGTATATATATATATCTCTCTCTCTCTCTCTCTCTCTATATATATAAATATATATATATATATATATATATAATATATAAGAGTACACAAACCATGCACACCGCTACCGAATTATATTCACGATAAATTCGATGATATACCTTCCTCGCCAACCCCTCTGCTCTTTAGATACCACCAATCAATATTTACCAATATTTGGCTTTCTTATTTATTTTTAACGTTCATTTATTTATATATTTTTTTCTCTTCTTTATTTCATAATTATCCTGTAACTCCATTCTATTCTTCAAATATTTTATCGCTTAAATCAATAACCATCATTTGGCTTTCATTCTTGTTTTATACTTTCTTTTTATTTATTTATTTTCTTTTTGGGGCTTGTTGCTTGTATTTGGTTTATGTGTTTGGATTGATTATTTTGATGTTTCCTAGGGATACATAAATTCTATTTTATCGGATATTTCATTCCAGAGCAGATTGAGTTTTATTTCTTTTTTTTTTCTTTTTTTTTTCTCCAGGAGAGGTCGTATCGTGTGTCTGCTAACATTCCCTCGGTTCGATCTAATAATATAAAGGCTTCAAATGCCATGTATGATCTCTAACTTAATTTACGTTCATATGTCGGATTATATCGGTGATACAGAAAACAAAACTCAAAAAAACTTACATATATGAGCAGACACACGTTTTTGGGCGAGTATATATATAAAGGTATGGATATGTGTGTATTTATCTACTTATAAATACATATATATATATATATATATGTGTGTGTGTGTGTGTGTGTGTGTGTGTGTGTGTGTGTGTGTGTGTGTGTGTGTGTGTGTGTGTGTGTGTGTGTCTGTGTGTCTGGGTGTGTCTGTGTGTGTGTGTGTGCGTGCGTGTGTGTGTGTGTGTGTGTGTATGTATGCATGTATGTATGTATATACATATATACATATATATCTATATAATATGTAAATATATATATATATATGTATAAATATATACATATATTATATATATAATATGCATATATTATACATATGATATATATATTATATATATATATATATATATATATATATATATATATATATATATATATATATATGATTGATATACATGTATATGTGTGTGTGTTTGTGTGTGTGTGCGTGTATGCGTGTGTATGTACAACAATGTATGCATATATATTTTTAAACATAACCATTTCAAAATGTGTTTATATGCGCAACAGTACAGAGAAACATACATACATACATACATACAAACATGCATATATATGCGTGTATATATATATACATACATATATATGCATATATTTAGTTATGAGCACAATTTATATATTATATACACAATATATACATGTGTGGATATATACTTATGTAATTATACATTAGCATGCGTGTGTACATATGTGTGTGCTTGTGCATGTATGCATGTGCGTGTGTCTGTTTGTGTGTGTACATGCGCATATATAAAAATACGTACATAGTATATATATACATATATATACACATATATACACACATATATAAAGTGTATTTGTATATATATATATATATATATATATATATATATATATATATATATATATATATATATATATATATATATATATGCGTACATACATATACATATATTTATGTAGGTACATATACGTACAGACCTTAGTCACGTGCATCCATATCATTTCCTAATTAGTTGTAAAACACTCATTGAGTATAAATGCCTCGATTAGATGAATTAAGTAGAGCCTTGTGACGTTCTTGTATGTCTACACTCAACGTATATAGATATGTGCGCATATGCATGTAATTAAGTGAGCGCATGTGCGTGAGTGTGTATATACGTTAGAGTGTATGTGCCTGTGTGTGTTTGTGTGCATGCATATGAATCAATATATGAATTAAACTATCGATTAACTGAAAATATTTTGATTGGGCGAATTAGATGAGACTATTTACGTGTCTCATTCCTGTTCCTGTTCTCGCTTTTAATCTTTATATATATATATATATATATATATATATATATATATATATATATATATATATATATATATATATATATATATATGTGTGTGTATATGTATATATATATATACATACATATATATATATATATAATATATATATATATATATATATATATATACATATATACACACATATATATACATATATATATATATATATATATATATATATATATATATATATATATATATATATATATATATATATATATGTATATGTATATATATATATATATATATATATATATATATATATATATATATTCTTCATTTATTAGCCCTTTCTCTCAAACACACGTACACACATATGATTGTGCATGCATACGTATATATATAAGTATTTGTATGTACATACAATCTCACACATATACATATATACCTTCACACAGACATACATATACATATATAAATATATACATAAATGTACGCATGTGTGTAGGTATGTATGTAAGTATGTATGTAAGTATATCAACACAGCCAATCAGTCTCTACACATATACTTCGAAAGATTTATATGAGTGTCCATGATCATATATACATAAGTACATAGAAATGTCTGCATACTTAAACACACAAATACACAAACACGCAAATACAAACATTTATATATATATATATATATATATATATATATATATATATATATATGGCAAAGAAGAAAATGGAGGGGATACAAAAATGACATTCTATTATGTCTATTTATTCTAAAACATATGGAAGTATTATAAGAATACATACA
>NC_142942.1:12243043-12250543 GCF_046866305.1 Octopus bimaculoides | reverse complement strand
ATATATATATATATATATATATATATATATATATATATATATATATATGTATATGTATGTATACTATTTACATACAGACATGCAAATATACATTAAGACATACACATACATATATACACTTATACGTTATACACAAAAACATACCTACATATACACATGCTTACAAACAGACATACATGCACACACACATGCATGCACATATACATACATACATACATATATGCAAACGTACGTACGTGCAGAAATACATAAATACATACGTATATACATACATACATACATGCATACATACATACATACGTTCATACATACATGCATACATACATACATACATACATACATGCAGACATACATGCACACACACACACATACATGCACATATACATACATACGTACATACTTATATGCAAACGTACGTACGTGCATAAATACATAAATACATATATACATATATACGTATGCACATACATGTATACATACACACATACATACCTACATACATACATACATACATACATACATACATACATACATACATACATACGTACGCACATACATACATACAGGAACCTTTTCATTGGTTTTGTCCGGTGCCTCAAGAATCTGCTTTCTGATGTTCTTGAGATTAACCTAGTGTTTGTATTTAGTCTCTCAGGACCAATCGGACGACCGAACAGATTAGTTAACAAAAACCAATTTTCTGTGTTTATATGCGCGCGCATATGTATCGTGTGTGTATGCGTATATATATATATAGATAGATACACGCATATAATAGTGTGCATCTATATGCTATAAATGCAAATATACATATAGCTCCATAGAAGTATACATTCGTATATATTCTTTTATTTTCTTATACGCTTCAGCCCAAGGGCAGTGGGCATGCTGGCATATAGATACATACATACATATATATACATATATATATATATATATATATATATATATATATATATATATATATATATATATATATATATATATATATATATATATATATATATATATATATATATATATATATATATACATACACACATACACATACACATCTGTAAATAATGGACTGGAAGAGATAATCAAGTACTATATATGTTTCAAAAGCACATCAAGTGCGTATTACGTAACATTACAGATGTTTCATAGCAGACCCGGGTACTTATTCATCACGTGCATACGACTGCTCCATTGAAAGACGGCCGCCATATTAGAGAATGCAAAATAAGATGCCGGCAAGCAGAAAGCATCAAAAACAGAAGAGGAGAGAGTGGAATAGATAAAAATTACATATATATTCCATATACTTTATATTGCACCTGTATTTAAATCCCGTATGATGGTATTCGTTTTTCAAAATTAACGTCTAAGTGTGTATCTATTAGTTGGTATATTTCATTTTCTTCTGAGTATTTGTGTGTGTAGCAAGTATGTAGATACATATTCGTATGCTTGTCCGCATATATATCAAAGAATATATATGTCTATATGCATATTTGTGTGTGCGTTTCGAACTCAAACATTTACCTCTATTTAACTGTCTCTGATGAAGGGATATCCATAACATCCCAGAAACAGCTGTAAGACAATATCTATGTCTATATCGCTTTCCTTATAAATGTCCTGAAAACTCCTCACAGCCTTGGCTTCGTTATCTCTTTTTATCTAATATATATATATATATATATATATATATATATATATATATATATATATATATATATATATATATATATATATATATATATATATATATATATGTATATATATATATATATAAATATATGCGTGTGTGTACGTGTATATTTCTTTATATTTGTTTATATAGTCTTAAATTATATGAATATACGAATATACGTTGTACGCGTACGTCTACGTGGTGTGTGTATGTGTTTCCGTGTGTGTGCGTGCGCGCGTGTATGTGTGTGTGTATGTGTGTGTGTGGACTAATGTATTCATGTGTGTGTACATACAACTAACTTAACTAGCGTCATTTCCATTAGTTCTTATTCAATTTTCTTTTTTTACTTTTACCCTTCTTTTTCTCTTCCCCTTTTTTCCCCTATGAGATCTTAATATTCATGTTTATCTTTGATAAGAAATAAACATCCCAGCTTTTGATGCACCGACTTCCCATCATTGACGCCACTTATACATCAATGAGACAATAATCTGCTCTAGCCACCAGAATAATTTCAGTATACACCTAAGGAAATGAAACCACAGCTTTATCTATTTCACAAACTAATCGCCGAGGAGAGTACGTCATTCGTTCTCTACCGTTTCCACTTTCAATTTTTTTCTTCTCATTCTTCATCGCGGCGGACTACTTTAAGCGGAGCAGTCCTATCTATACACCTGATGAAAAAGCATACTAGACTACTATGAGACATTCACAATGTTACGTAAAATACACCTGGTGTACTTTTGAAACATCAGTAGTGCTCGATTACCTCTTGCAATCCTTTTATTTACAGATTGCATTATCGCATTATAACCAACATCTGCTGCTTTCGAAACAGATTTGTAGAGCATCTGCCATCTTATCGAAATTCTATGTGTAATCTCGATACGGGACGAAGTGTACTTGATGCTTTGATTCATAAATTTTACTGAATAATTTCTATTTTCTATACAAGGCTTCCTTATGCCTGAGAGTAACTATCTGCGTTTACCACGACCAGTTGACTAATCCTATTATATTTTACATGTATATACACATAAATATATATGTATGTATATATATATATATGTATATATGTATATATATATATATATATATATGTATATATATGTATATATATATATGTGTCGATAGATAGATAGATAGATAGATAGATAGATAGATAGATAGATAGACAGACAGACAGACAGATAGATAACTTTCTTTTATTAGCCACACAGGGCTGCACACAGAGGGGACAAATACAACTGTAGAGCTTTTCTTTAAAAAAAGGAAAAAAAAAGGTAAAATAAAAATTAACAAATCCGATCAAAAGGGATCGGTAGGGGGAAAAATAGATAGATAGATAGATAGATAGATAGATAGATAGATAGATAGATAGATAGATAGATAGATAGATAGATAGATAGATATTGGGTCATCCCATAAATACTGCGGTTGTTTATACTTTTATAATTCAAATTTAAGATAAACAAAGTTCCTTTTTAATCTAAAATATACTCTCCTTCATTTTCTACATTGCTCTTCCATCTATCTGGTAGACTTGCAAGGCTCCTCTTCTAAAATTCACTTGTCCGTGACGAAAAATACTCCTCCAGTACAATTCTGACCTCGTCTACAAAATTCATATTTGTTCCCTCCAAATGATTTTGAAGACTGCGGAATAAATGATAATGAGATGGGGCAATGTCCGGTGAATACGGTGGGTAGGGCATCACTTCCCATTCAAACTGCTCCAACCTTTGGAATGTCATCCTCGTTGTATGCAGCCGAGCATTATGCTCATAGGAGAACACCTTTCATCTTGAAACCAAAGGTGGTCGTTTTCCTTCAAGCGCTGACTTAAGCCACTCAAGCTGCTCGCAGTAGATCTTTCCTATCGTTTCGTTTGGATTTAAAAGTTCAAATTGGACAAAACATTTCATATCCTACCAAAGAGATAATAATACCTTACATGGGTGAAGACCTTCTTTAGCCTGGAGTGCTGGTGTTTCTCCTTTCTCTACACACTGACTTCGGCGCTTGACATTTTTAGAGAGAATCCGTTTCTCGTCACCAGTCACTACTCGAACCAAAAAGATTCATTCGGGAGACCTGACAGCAAAGAAGGTACACATTCACTCTCTGCACGCGATTAGACACGGAATGTTGGCGAGGAACCCATTGACCCAATTTGCTGACTATTCCGATGGCATGCATATATATATATATATATATCAAATATATATACATATATATTTGATAACCAAGAGTAGGGTGGAGGTTCGTTCACATCATAAACATTTTATTAAAAGGTTTTCTACATCATGTATAACAATGAGCAACATATGTTCCTACCGCAGTAACTGCACATTGCTCTGTATGCGCGCACGTGCGTGTGTGTGTGTGATAATGATTATTTCAATTAGGAATATAGTGATACTAATAACCAGTCGTTTGAATACGATGTATAATATTCTTTAGAATAAAGTGTTAGGTGAGTCCAGAACATAATATAAATTATTGATTAACAGCAAACAATAATTATGTAATCAGCTTCATTAGCTTAGAGCTGTTTCTGCCGTAAGAAGCAGTGCACTGGGTATATCCTCGTTACGCAATTAGACCACATAATGCAGAAATGCATAGAGCTTTAGTACAAGAATTACAATAAGACAACCATCAAAACATACCAATTCTAATTTGCCTTTCATTCCAATTATTCGGGTATAGACGTCGCACTGGAATTAAGTAAAAATTATGCAAAAACATAGTTCTGAGTTTCGCGTTACGTTGTTCATTCTATCTGATAGCCTATTCGTACGAACTTCATAAAAATAGAATAATGAGAAACGTTTACTATCTTATACATGGAATTTAACTCATTTTAGTTATTTGTTATTTTAATCGATTTAGTGACCAAGATGTATTTATAAACGCAATACTTTGAAACATTCTAAGTTTGAATTTGAATAAAATAAATCAATATCTTTTTTTATTTTTTAGCTAAATATATAGGATCCTTCTGATTTGGCGGACACCATTTTTTATTTAGTTTTTATTTAGTGTGTTTTCTACCGAAACACTTTAAAACTTCGTATACTTGTATATTTTGTCTTATAGAACTGAGAAAAAAATTTATATTCGAAGTTATTTCATGTTAAATATTGTCGTATTTCGGTAATTTCAACCAATCACTGATGTCTATTTAGCTGTTCTTTATCAACAATAATTTGTGGCAGTGTATATATCGTTAGTCCCTGGTAACCCTAGCCCTAACCCTAACTCTAAAACCCTATCCTTAACCCTAAAATTCTAACCCTGACCCTAAAACCCTAACCCTAACTCTAAAACCCGAACCCTAACCCTAAAACCCTAAAGCTAAAACCAGTACAAACGCACGAACGATGTCATAAATAACAGTACCGCCGATAGTTGTTGTTGACAAACAACGGCAGTAATTTTATTCAAGGAAAAGATCCCATTACACCGCCAGAACGTGTTGTTGACAAACCACAGCAGAAATTGTTTTCACCTCAATAGACGTCAGTGATTGGTTGAAGTTACCGAAATACGACAACTTTTAACATGAAATAACTTGGAATATAGAAATTTCTTAACAAGGCTAAGAGAAAAAGATATTTTATATGACGCATTCTACCAGTATCCCAAGTTTGAAAGTGTTTCCTTAGAAAACAAATGGTGTCCGCCAAATCAGAAAGATCCAATATATAACCTAAATGTATATGTTTATAATGTTTAAATACTAAGACCCATTTCAAACAAATGTTTTACTTTCTAATATTAAATATTATTTTAAGTTCAGTCTAACGGTGTTTCGCGTTTATGAAATTATTTTTAAATGTTTTTCTTGAAAATTTCAGATTACTAATAAAACAGTTATGTCCATTGTTTTCGCAAAATTTAACACGATACATAAACCCAAACCAGCTTTCAAAACGCAAAAGAGTAAAAGGCAGACGACGATATGCTAAAAAAAATGTGAAAATCACAGACGATAATCTTTCTTTGCTGCAAACGATTCGCCACAAACTTTTAAGTGTAACAAATGCTGAAGTATGAAGAAATTTAAAACTCTGAAATACTTAGCAAGGGAAAGAAAAAGTTGCCAAGTTTTAACAAAATTCTCACCTTACACTGAACTTTTGACTTCTTTCAAGTTACTTTCTCTTTGTAGTAGTTGTATTAGTAGTAGCAGTAGCAGCAGCAGCAGCAGTACAAGTTGATTATATTTTCCATCTTCTTCATATCCTTTCTCCTCCTTCTCCTCCCTCTCTTCTCCCTCCTCCTTTTCTTTTTATCAGATTACATCAGCTTTTATTTTCACACTATATATCCGCCATACTCAAACATCTTTTACACAACAGCAAAAATCCTCGCTGGAAACCAGATTTTGTTTCAAATTGCGAAAGCAGTTTATTATTTTTGATACAGTTAACATTTTTATTTCTCCCGATGTTTTTATGTACTTATTTTTACGTTATCTGTGTTTAAATTGTAAAATAAGGTTTTTCTCGTAATTAGTTTAACATAAGCAGTGGTATTGTGCTTTTGCTATACAACTCTTGGAAATGTTTACTTTGTACATGAATAGACAGCTCGTGTTCATAGGCAAAGACTCGAGAGTGGATTCAGAAAAGAACAAATACGAAACAGAACAGGCATTAATCATCAATATTTTATGTAGTCTAAAATTTCTAAAGCAAAAACTAGACGTTTTCTAAAATACTGGTTTACAAATTACGGAAACATGATATGACAATAGTTCGGGCTAGTCCATATTGCTCGCAAGAGGTCTTTCCTTTTTTTTCTTTTCTTTATTTATTTTTGTTTGTAGCCTTTTTGTGGTTGTTGTTGTTGTTGTTGTTGTTGTGTTGTTCAAACCATAAAGTGATAAAAACAGCATTGGACATGAGCCTGAAGACATATATAAAGAAACACATACACACACATTTGTGTTCGTATGTATATGTGTGTGTGCATATATGTATGTGTGTTTGTATATATGTATACGTGTGAGTGTGCGCGCACGCGAGTATATTGTATATGTTCATATATATGTGCGAGTGCATTTATGTACGTGGGTGAGTGTGTTTGTCTATGCGTATGAGTGTGTACGTATCCATACACACATACATACATATGGATAGATAGACAGACAGATATATAGAATAGACTGATATGTATGTATGTATGTATGTATGTATGTAGGTAGGGAGGTAGGTATGTATGTATTATGTAAGTATATATGTATTATGTATGTATGTATGTATGTATGTATGCATGTATGTCTGTACGTATATATGTACGTATGTATGTATATATATATGTATGTATGTATGTATATATATGTATGTATGTATGTATATATATATGTATGTATGTATGTATTATACACACGCACGCACACACACACATGATGCTCATCATATCCCATGATGTGTTCTCCAGGCTTACCTCTTTTACCTTCAGAACCAAGGAGGTTACTAACAAAAGATTTCCGCCCAAACATGGCGGATTCTTTACACAGGCTCCCTCATAATGTTACAAAGAAACACGTGCAATTTAAAAACATTGCTTATATCTTTTACCTTTTACATGCTTCACTTATCGGACTGCGGCCATGCTGGGGCTCTGCCTTGCAGGGTTTTAGTCGAACAAATCGATTCGCAAACTTTTGTTCTTTTAAAACTTGGTATTTATCCTATCGGTTTCTTTTACTTAAACTCTAAGTTACAGAAATGTAAAGAAAACAACACCGACTGTCAAAAGATCTGGGTGGGTGACATACATAGACATAAAAGCATACACACAAA
>NC_142942.1:12238043-12240543 GCF_046866305.1 Octopus bimaculoides | reverse complement strand
TATATATATATATATATATATATATATATATATATAAAAATATATATATATATATATATATATATATATATATATATATACATACATACATACACACATATATATACATATATATATATATATATATATATATATATATATATATATACAGGCACACACGGGTGTGCATTCATGTGTACTCGTATATAAGTCGTGGTAACTGTAGTAGTAGTAGTAGTAGTAGTAGTAGTAGTAGTAGTAGTAGTAGTAGTAGTAGTAGTAGTGCAGGTGCTACAGCTGGTAATGATGATGGTGATGATTATGATGAAGACGGCGACGGCGACGATTGTCTGATAAAAAAAACAAATTACATAACACTACGTTATGAAAAACGAAGTTATTATATATTTATATGCACGGTATGTATATGTGTGTATGTGTATGTATGTGTGTATGTGTGGGGAGTGTATGTAGGTATATGCGCGTGCATTTATGTATGCATGCATGCTTTGATACGTAAGCGTGTGTGTTTGTATTGTGTAGAGGAGTTAATGGCTTAAGAATGGTCTAATATATACTGACAGACACAAGCAGACTATATAAACATCATGACGCCTCCGAACGCTCTCTCTATTGTAGTCAAGACTAAGAAATAACGATTGAATAAAACACAACATGCCATGTAATGGGATGTGCTCAGAGAATAAGGATGAATGCCACAATCACTCCATCTTCCATTTTACTCTCCCACCACTACCAAAAAGGAAATAATTTTAAAAACTTGGGAACCTCAATGTGGTGGCTGCATTTGCTAGAAATATATACCAAATCTCATGTAGATCATATCCTACTACTGTAGGATGAATACCACAATCATTCCATCTACCATTTTACACCCACTCTTCTAGAAAAAAATTAATAATTTTTTACAATAGTGTTTTTTTTTTCTGACCCAAGCAACATACGAACAAACTTGGGAACCTCTATGTGATGGCTGGATTTGCTAGAAATATATACCAAATCTCATGTACATCATATCCTACTGATGTAGGATGAATGTCACAATCATTCCATCTACCATTTTACTCCATCACCACTATAAGAAAATTAATAAGTTTAAAAAATTGAATTTTTTCTGAACCAACCAACATACAAGCAAACTTGAGGACCTCTATGTGATGGTTGAATTTGCTAGAAATATATACCAAATATCCTGCAGATCATATCCTACTGCTGCAGGTTTCAAAGCTTATTTATCACCTCGTGGGACACAGGAGATGAAAAAGAAACAAAAACGTTCTCGTATTCTTCACATTTAAAGTTAAAAAGCATTAAGATATGTTTTAAACTTTTTTTATTAATAACAGGCCTGTAGTTTTTGAGGGGAAGGGGAAGTCATTACATTTACCCCAGTGTTTAACGGGTACTTCTTTCATCGATCCCCAAAGGATGAAAGGCAAAGTCAACCTTAGCAAAAATTGAATTCAAAACGTAAAAATGGGTGAAATACCTCTAAGCACCTTTCCCGGCATGTTAACGAATTTATCTTCTCGTCGCCTTTCTTGTTTTATTTATAATATTTGTGAGTGAAACGAAACATCTTCGTCAGTGTCACTGTCACTATCCAACTTTTCGATCAGCTGAAAATCTTGCTCAAGCTCATTGCTTTATATCAAGGGTTCCCGACCATTTTGTTCCCTATGGATCCCTTTGATTCCTATTTCATTTGGTGGAACCGTGGGACCCTTACAGCCATTTTTATGATTGAATATTCTTAGAAATTGTATAAGAAAATGTTAAAATATTCTGTGTATTGTAGAAGAATAATCAATACATTGCACATATATTTTAACAACAAAGTCTTCTATGGATGTCCCCTCCAGGGTCATACGGACCTTGGTTGAGAACCACTAATTTAAAACGTTAGTGACTAAGCATTCCACCACGCGTGCATGTCCCCGTAACGTAATGCTCATGTGCAATAAGCGTGACGAAGTGTGTAATGTGGTTGGTTCTTCGAATTAAACATGTAATTCATCCGTTGGACATTTGCAGAGTTTTTGTCAACCCAAATTCGTTTATAGCATTCAGATCTTACCAAGGCTTTAGTCGACATGGTGACTGCCAAGCGAGTTTTTTCCCCATTTGGCCACGCTCTTTCCACAGTGGAGGCGCGTGGCTTAGTGGTTTCGGTGTTAGATTCACGACCGTAAGGTTGTGGCTTTGGTCCCTGGACCGGGCGATCCGTTGTGCTCTTGAGCAAAACACTTCATTTCACGTTGCTCCAGTCCACCCAGCTCCATCGCAGGATTACTCATTTTTGCCGGCTGAGTGAACTGGTGCGTTGCCCAGTCCAGGAATCAAAACCACAATCTTACAATCATGAATCCGACAACCTCACCACTAAGCCACACGCCCCCACACACTTACATGCGGTCATGAAGAAATACCGTGCGCCATATTACAAAAGAAGGCTTCCACTTCATTCTGCCTTCAGTACTATGGTAGTTGTTGTTATTGC
>NC_142942.1:12230543-12235543 GCF_046866305.1 Octopus bimaculoides | reverse complement strand
GGGGTCGATGTAATCGACTGAGACCCTTTGTCAGTCCTTGTTTGTCCCCTCTATGTTTAGCCCCATGTGGGCAATAAAGAAATAAATATGTGCGCGCGTGTGTATGTATGTGTGTAGAAGAGTACAGTAGAGTAAATATGGAAGGCATACACATATTATATTACATTATATTATCACTATATTGGATACATTATTGTTTTAGTTCTCAGAGCATATTCTTATTTCTTTACTGCCTACAAGGGGCTAAACATAGAGGGGACAAACAAGGGATTAAGTCGATTACATCGACCCCAGTGCGTCACTGGTACTTAATTTATCGACCCCCGAAAGGATGAAAGGCAATGTCGACCTCGGCGGAATTTGAACTCAGAACGTAGCAGCAGACGAAATACCGCTAAGTATTTCGCCCGGCGTGCTAACGTTTCTGCCAGCTCGCCGCCTCAGGGCATATTCTGTGATAGCGGACAGCAACTTCCTGTCAGAGGTCTCACAGTGTCTCTTTCCGCACATTATGAGCTTTGATACTTGGTTGTTAATTATCGTGCGGAACAATAAAACATCCAAGTACCAATCTCAAAATCCTAGCTGTCCACCGCAGAGCAGTTTTTCGGGCTTGATCTACTCTCATATCAATTCCGATTTCTTTGTCATATTTCTCGAATTTGGTTGTTAGTGATCCGAGTACCCCTAAAAATACTGGAATGACAGACACTCTCCTCATAGTCCTCATTCTTGCAATTTCAACTTTTAATAGTCTGTAGTTTTCAATATTTTCTAGACCTTCGTCACTTATGCGTGCATCCCTAGGTACTGCAATATCTATAACCTTAGTTTCCTTTTTTCCCTTTATCTACCACACCAATATCTGGTCTCCAAGTTTCAATTAGGGAGTCACATTATTATTATTATTATTATTATTATTATTATTATTATTATTATTATTATTATTATTATTATTATTATTATTATTATTATTATTATTATCATTTATTATTTTCAAAACTAGACATGGCAAGAGCCAGATAAACACTATTGAGACTCCTTCAAGTTCAAGTTGGAATGAGTATGAAAAATAAGAAAACAAAAACACAAATATAAATAACCCAAAATGTGAGTAACACAACAAACACGTGTACATTATCGATGAGTAGACATTTTAGCTATGACTTCTGCATCAGCGTTTTTCTAATTACCTCGATATTTCTCCATCTAAAATTATTTCAACTATTAACTTATCATTTTCTATCTTAACATTTTCCAAAATGTTTATCAGTTTTGATGATCAAACGCCGTGATTTATTCGATACATTTTCCATTCATACGATTCATTCACACACTGCTATCACTTCCGAAAAGTGAAGGTCAACTGCTGTTTTTCTTTATGTAATAAAAATATGAAAAGATGAAAGTTCTCTCGAGTAGTTCACTTGACCTTATTAAACTCTTGAACGGAATCTCAAAGCTGAGCTTTTCATCTCTGGAAAATTGACTCATACGCATAGACAAACTGCTAACTACTACTATTACTACGTCTACTGCTATAACTACTGCAGCATTATTACATTTTTATCCAATATATCAAGATCATTTTATCAACCGATTACCTACTTTTATTAACTTTCGATTAAAAACTACGCTGTCAATGACTTTCTGTTCAAATATCATGTTTTCACGGAGATATATATATATGAATGAGAGAAAGACGTCGGAAGAGACGAGAGAGAGGGAAAGAGAGAAAGAGAGAGAGGGGAAGAGAGAGAAAGAGAGAGAGAGGGTGAGAGAAAGAAAGAGAGAGAAATCAGATGGCGGCCGCTCAGATGATAGAATAGTTCATACGTAGCTTGTAAAGACTTGGTTTATGTTCCGTATCTTATCTCGACACTTGTACAGCAGTGTGTCCATGAACACTTGAGCTATTTTCATCAATAAATTTGGCACGGAGAAGGTATTGTGCTTAAAAATGGGTGCAAATATTGATGTGGAGATTAAAAGATTATATACGCTTCCAATGATGCGGTTCTGCGTAAGATTAACTCCACGAGTACTATGAGAATTGTGTCCAAAAGCATCATACATACACACTATGTCCTTCCTCTTTTAAGAAGGACACTTTCGAAGTTTCAATTGCAGTGCAGTAGATTTCGCTACTATTTCTAGCAACATGAACCATTATGTGAACCTTCCTCGATATACATTTTGTTCTACTCACCGCAACCCAAATAAGTATAGTGAACAGAATTGGAACGAGGTCGTGTTGGTAAGTTACCTGACATAGGCTAGCGTTTTATCTAAGAGCAGATAAATTTCATTTAAACTAGTTGTTTTGAATTATGCGTTCTACACGAATAATATACAGAAAAGTATAATGAAGACTAATTAGAACACGTTTTATTAGTTCAATTTGAGAATTTAAGAGTATCTAGATTTTTTTGCACAATGTGTCCCTCCTCGTTTAGAAAGGATACGTTGAAGTTTTATCTGAGAGAGATTTCGCTACTATCTCTAGCAATGTAGTTTCCACATGGGCAATCTGCGAGGCGCGCACGACTTTCTGAATGATACACCTGACGAATAGCTTCTTGGGTCCGTTTAGATTTTTAATAATGACACCCGCTTATTGTTGAACCATGTCTCATGCGTCCCACTTCTCGAAAAGCGTTGCCCATGCTTGATATAGAACCTTCACGATGCGTGTTTTGCGTTACGCTTCTCAGTCTACCTAACTATCGAGAACGAAACAGGTACGAGTTCATGTAGTAGGTTACCTGAGAGCGGCTAGTGTCTTATCCGACCGCAGATAGATATCTCTCATTTAAACTCTTAGTTTAGAATCAGGCGTTCTGCTGGAATAATATGTAGAAGTGTGTATTGAAAATTACTTAAAACACGCATTGTTAGTCCAGTATTTAATCCACTTGAGTATTTCCATGCCTGAGAAACCTTTCATTACAAAAATTTGTGCATCAAACAAATTTTTTAATGAATCTGTCACAAATAGTTGAGCTTTCCGATATTTAATTAATTAATGCTATTTTCCAACCAACAATCCTATTTACTAATCAGAATTTCCCTTTTAAATTTTCGATGAATTTTGCATTTTTTTCTTCTTTAATTTCATTAAAAATTAAAATATTGAAAAATTACGAAGTGGCAGGCGAGCGGGCGTTGTTGGTTAATTTCCGTCTAGTCAAGACTATTAAACAGGCTTCATTGCCAGCGGTAGATATTTCTGTATTTTCTCTATTTTTCATTTATTTATTTATTTATTTCGTCTGAAACGTATATATTTTTTTATGAGTAATGTAGCAGAATCTGAATAAACGAATGGAGCCAGACATGGCCTCGGGTCGACGAAGGCCTCTTGAGTGGAATTTAGTAGGAAAAAAAAACAGAATTTGTGTGGAAGTTCGAAAGAGAGACATCACTCCTATTGTTATGTAGTATACTTTATATGGCTAACAATATTAGACGTATAATACCTTTCATGGATTACACTTTATTATAAGCAATGCAAACAACCTAAGTCTCTGATCTGAGAATAGCTTTCTCCACTCGTCCCCACCAGTGGAAAAGGTCTTGAAAATGTTACAGTTCTTACTCTGTCTCGTCTGGTTCACTAAGAAGTCGAGGCCAATGGGACTGCTCAAGCTGTTCTACAAAGGCAATAGAACGTAGGGTGGTTGTTACTGCCACTTGTGGCATTCTAATGCAATTAATTCTAAAGCCCCATTTGAGATTCAAGTCCATGCCAGAGTAGCAACATTTTATTGGATCAGGTTGCAGCGTGGAAATGTGGGTACATGTTAGTGTCGTATTCAGGATTTTGATAGTGGGATACGAATGACAAAGATAATAGTAAGATAGTGAAATGTTACCAAAATGTTGCGGCCATCAACGGCTATCACAGCCGTATGGAGTATGTTAAAAACATTTGTTTGTATATCACAGAACTTTGGACTTCACTGTAACATTTGTATAGGCGGCTGGAGTAATTCGTATCACTTGCACAAGATACTATGTCAAGTCCCCTATGTCAAGTCCCCAGACACAAGAGGTTATTTAATATCACTTTGACAGGTTAATTCCAAAGTGTTCTCATACGTAGTCTAAGCTAACACAGAAATAATATAAAGTAGTGAATTAGTCTTATTCATTTTATTAATGATAACCATTTGATAAAATTCTATGTGATAATAATGTTTCTAATGAATTGGGATTTTCAGTACTAAGATAAGTTCTGTTTAACATATTAAATGCTGGTTCTATATAAAAACGGATATCAGTTACACTTAAAATGAAATTTAATGGAAACACGTGGCTTATATATACGGGCATCCTAAATCTGATATCAAATATCTAACAGTTCACGGTTAGCATGTTATTTAGGTGAAAAACAGGGTATAAGGTTCATTGAGTGATAAAATAAGTCGTACATAGATATAGATATGGGGAAAGGAGAAGAGAAAATGGAATAAAGAAATTGAAAGAAATGGTGATGAAAGATGCTGTAGATCTACTGCTGTATAACATGGAATAAAACAAGCTTTGTGTACAAGATGGTGTTTATAAGAGGGGATCGTGTAAACGAATAACAAAGAATAAGACAAACTGAATGTAGATATAAAGAAGCACAGAAGAAAAGGTAAGTCAATTCAAGATTATACTGAGTTGAATTGTAGAAGAAAGCAAAAGCATTAATGTAAGTGACTGCGGTGATTTGGAGAGAGAAACAGCAAGTGAGAGTTGTGTAGTGAAGGAGAGAAAAGGAAAGAAATTTTAGGTCAGGGAGGTGTGTACTTTGATAGAGAAAGGAATTAATCGTTCCTCAAATTAAAACATACCAAATAGCATACCAATACAATAAACACGAAATAAAATGTATTTAAAAGGTGTAAAAAATTCCATAAACAAATTTGATTCGCTTCCATTTATGAGAACAGGAAGGAGGTCGAATTTTTGGTGCTTTAACGACACTAACAGGAGAGAGAAAGCAATTTAAG
>NC_142942.1:12213043-12220543 GCF_046866305.1 Octopus bimaculoides | reverse complement strand
TCATCATCAGCAGCAGCAGCAGCAGCAGCAGCAGTATCGTCGTCTATGTCGTCCTCGTCGTCGTCACCATCTTTAGTAACAGTGGCTAATTGTCAACGTCGTCCGCATCGCCATTAGCATCCACGATACCATCGTCATGGTCACAGTCGACATCACATTTCTCATTGTCATCATCATTGTCATCATCATCCTCGCATTCATTATCTTTTTACTATACACCGGAAGCTTGCTGAGTCTTAGCACTGAATGCCTAACTACCACAGACAACTCACGATCAATTCTCTTATTTAGTTAATAAAGATGGTTAGCACACACTGGATAAAACACTTCTTCCGCATTACTACCGACTTTACCATCAGTGTTCAAATTCTGCCCACGTCGACTTCACTTTTCGCCCTTTTAGGAACGATAAAATAAATACCAGTAAAATACTAGGTGTGGGTCAAACTGATAGACAATCTCCCGAAATTGCTGGCCTTGCGCCAAAATTTGAAATAATAATAATAATAATTACTATTATTATTATTATTATTATTATTTTATGTTTGACTTTTGCTTTGCATTTGTACAAGCTGGATCCAAGTCTCACCCAGAGACCTCAAGAGACAACAAGTTAGAAGTTCATGTAGGTGTTATTATTATTATTATTATTATTATTGTTACTCTTTTACTTGTTTCAGTCATTTGACTGTGGGCATATGTCTTCCTCAAGGATACAACGCGCCGCCGGGAATCGAACTCACGACCTTACACTATTGCGCTGAATACCCTAACCACTAAGCCACGCGCCTACTCTTTTATCCAGGCAGTCTCTCGCTCTCTAGACCAACTACGGACGGACGGACGGGTGGATAGATGGATAAATGGATGGATGGATGGATGGACGGACAGACAGATAGACAGACAGATAGATAGATAGATAGATAGATAGATAGATAGATAGATAGATAGATAGATAGATAGATAGATAGACCGAGAGAGAAAGGAAGAAAGAGAGAGAGCGTGTTTGTGGGTGTATGTATGTGTGTGTATGAGTGAGAGAGAGTGTGAGTGATCTTGCTTGCATAATCTTGAATCTGACATTATTTCTGAGTTTTTTTTTTTGTTTTTTTTTCTTTTTCTCGTGACTGTGACTATAAGAGAAACGTTGTTCCATCACGTGGTCTGAAGTGAGGACGCACTCTGGCGGAGTGAAGGATGTGTCACTTTGATTTCGCCATCTTTTCTAACGTAACTTCAATCGACCAACTGAACTGACGTCTTTGGGAATGTCAGCGAGTAGTGTTGTTCCGTAATTAAAGACAAACTCCTGAGCAATTATGTTTCTCCTCCACTTGGATATCTGTTCAATTTCCGTAATTAATAGTTAACACCTTAATGTAAAGGTAACGCGTAGGGATGAAGGGGGGGGGGAGAGACACAGCGACGGTGAGAGAAAGCGAGTAACGGTGACAGAGGTAGAAAGAGAGAGATGGAGAGAAAAGAAGGGGGAGACGGAGAGAGTGACTGTTTGTGTGTGTGGGTGTTTGTGTGTGTGTGTGTGTGTGAGTGTGTATTGTGCATGTGTGTGAAATTGTGTATGCGTGTGAGTATTGTGTATCTGCATGTGGAATAGGGTATATGTGTATGTGTTGTGTATGTGTGTGGAATTGTATATGTGTATGTGTGTGTTGTGTATCCGTATGTCGAACAGGGTATATGTGTGTATGTGTGACTGATGTGTATGTGTGAGGAATTGTATGTGTGTGTGTGTTGTGTATGTGCGTGGAATTGTGTATGTGTGTCTGTCTTTTGTGTATGTGTGTAGAATTGTGTATGTGTGTGTGTTGTGTATGTGTGTGGAATTGTGTATGTGTGTGTGTGTTGTGTATGTGTGTGGAATTGTGTATGTGTGTGGAATTGTGTATGTGTGTCTGTCTTTTGTGTATGTGTGTAGAATTGTGTATGTGTGTGTGTGTTGTGTATGTGTGTGGAATTGTGTATGTGTGTGTGTGTGTGTATGTGTGTGGAATTGTGTATGTGTGTCTGTCTTTTGTGTATGTGTGTGGAATTGTGTATGTGTGTGTGTGTTGTGTATGTGTGTGGAATTATGTATGTGTGTCTGTCTTTTGTGTATGTGTGTGGAATTGTGTATGTATGTGTGTGAATGGGTGTGTGACAGAGTGAGAAGAAAACAGGAAAACAAAAAAAAGGTAATAGTCAAACCGAAGCAAAATCAAACAAAACTACAGCAACTAATATCAGCGTTGAGGATCAATAGTCACAAATGTCTGAGTGATGCGAACTTCAAAAACAATCTGTTCACTTCTTAAACAGAGAGAGAGAGAGAGAGAGAGAGAGAGAGAGAGAGAGAGAGAGGAGAGAGAGAGAGAGAGAGGAGAGAGAGAGAGGAGAGAGAGAGAGAGAGAGAGAGAGAGAGAGAAGGTACGGAGTGCATCCTGACAGATAGGTACGTTCATACATTCATATGGAGAGGGGGGGAGGGGGAAGGGGAGGGAAATGGGAGGGAAGGGGGAGAGGGGGGGAGGGGGAGAGAGAGGGAGGGGGGAGGGGAGAGAGAGGGGAGGGGGAGAGAGACAGTGAGGAATAGAGAGAGCGCTAGTGAGGGATAGAGATAGTGAAAGAGAAAGGCGGTGAGACATGGAGAAATAGTGACAAGGACAGACAGGCGTATACTCCTATACATTTACATACAGAGAGAGAGAGAGAAAGCGAGGCGGAGAAAGAGAGAGAGAGAGAGAGAGAGAGAGAGAGAGAGAAAGCGAGAGAGAAAGAGAGAGAGAGATAGAGAGAGATAGAAGAGAGAGAGAGAGAGAGAGAGAGAGGGAAAGAGAGAGTAGGCGAGGGAGAAAGAGAGAGAAGGCGAGAGAGAAAGAGAGAGAAGGCGAGGGATAAAGGGAGAGAGGGGGCAGACAGACAGACAGACAGACAAACAGGTGCGCTCATACAGTTGTACACATGCAGAGAGAGATAGGGAGGGAAAGAGTGAGAGAAAGAGAGATAGTGCGAAAGAAAAAGAAATAGTAGAGAGAAAGAGAAACAGCGAGAGAAAGAGAGAGAGCGAGAAATACAGACAGACAGCATGTGCATACACACATACATACACGGTGAGAAAGAGAGAGGGAGAGATAGAGAGGGAGAGATAGAGAGGGGAGAGATAGAGAGGGAGAGATAGAGAGGGAGAGATAGAGAGGGAGAGATAGAGAGGGAGAGATAGAGAGGGAGAGATAGAGAGGGAGAGATAGAGAGGGAGAGATAGAGAGGGAGAGATAGAGAGGGAGAGATAAGGGAGAGATAGAGAGGGAGTGAGGCACAGAGCGAGGCAGAGAGGTAGGCAGGTGCACTCACGCATTTGGCACATATGACAGAGAGAGAGAGAGAGAGAGAGAGAGAGAGAGAGAGAGAGAGAAACAGGTGCGCACATATATTTACACACACATACAGAGAGGAAGAGAGAAAGGATGAGAGAGAGAGGAGGAGGGAGGGAGAAAGAGAGAGAGTCACATACACACAAATAAATGCACATATGCAAATTTCAAACACATCCTGCAATAACTGCACAAGTGTTGCTCAGCCTCCCTCATCGATGTATTCCGTAACAAACGAACAATCAAATGAGGAAAAAATAATTAATAATTAAAGAAAAAAAAGAAAAGAAATTTTTAAAAAAAAACTCATTAAAGAAACTTATTTTCCGTTATCAATACTCAGGAGTATGTTTAACATTGCGATGATAAATTCGTCTCTAGATACTCCCAATAACATTACAACACTACTCAACTATCGGGGAAGGTTGGACGTCCGCTGATCTTTCGTAGTTTCTTAATTCATTTGTAATTTAGTATTTCTCCTTATATTACCAGTAGTACATGAGATATCAAAAACACAAAACAAAAGCAATCAAGACCTTCCTGTGTCATCAGCTTATAAGACCGGTTTCCCGGATTCACCCACGCCCCTGGACGGGACGCCGGTTCGTAGCAAGATTACTCATTTTTGCCAGCTGGGTGGATTAAAAAAAGAATGGTTATCTTTTCGAGTCGTGCTGCTTCATAATGGCCGGTTCTCTGATTTCCATGGCGTATAAATTCCACAGGATGCCAGTCCGTTGCGGAACTGCTCGTTTTTTGCCAGCTGAGGAGACTGGAGCAGTGTGGAATGAAGTGATTTGCTCAAAAACACTGCGTCACTCGGTCCAGGAATCGAAACCACTGTCTTATGGTCATGAGTCCAACATCCTAACCATTAAAGCCACGCGACTTCACTAGCTGAGTAGATTGGAACAATATGAAAAAATAAACAGAACGCATTGTCCGTTCCACAAACACACTCATGAGTTCAACACACTAAGCATTAAACCACACGCCTTCACGTAGTTGAGATATAAACATAAATACACACATATAAATACATGCAAATATACATATACATACATATATACATACAGCTCGCTTTGCAAACTCATGGTTTCGGGTTGAGACACGCTACGCAGTACCTTGGTTGGGGAAGTGATTTCTACTACAGCTCCGTGCCCTGTGCGGAGGGAATTTAGAAGACAGAAACTGGGAAGCCCGTCTTATATAATATAAAACAATATACATATATATATATATATATATATATATATATGAAAATAACCATTAGGATATCATGTAGTGATGCAGTACGACCGTTTCAAGAGGCTCCATTTAATTGACCAATGCAATCATTACATCAGTTTAAATGTAGTGCCGTCTTCAGCTGCACAAATAAATAAATGTATTTATAAGAAGTACGACATATTAATATATTTTTTCTCAAATATTTTAACAGAGCAAGAGGACGGAAGAAATTCATGTTGTCGCTATTGTAGCTAAGAATAGACTATAACTTCCAAGAATCAAATGAAGCCTATTGAGGTCATAGTGTTGTAAAGAATTGTAATTCATTTCTAATTTATTTATCTCTTTATCAACTTCTAAATCTAAGACTAGAAGATTGTGTCAATTTTGAATTAAGGACAAGAATGAGTTGACAGCTCATGGCTTGGTATGGTCATAAATATTATCATATGTATCTCTTTTCCTCGGAGAGGAATGATAACATTAGTATTCAATTGGATATAAGTAACTCTCTGCATAGTAATTTCCCTTTGTTTAACGGTCATTTTCATACCATATTTTGATTGCCTCGATAACTGAAGAGATACCGGAGCAGGTTTCCGCCCCGACATCCGAAACCCGGAGCCTTATAATGGCAACCGAATAACTGTCACATATTATATTACAGATATACACACACACACACACACGCACACACACACACACCACACACACACACATATATATATATGTTCCACTTCCTCCCTCCACCATCCTCTCTGCTCTCGTGTGACCTGTGGTCAACTTTCTTTTCGCTCCAGCCGCTGTGAAGGCAAGACGAACTACTAGCGTTCTACCTCAGATTTGCGTTTGGCCGTACGGCTTTTGTATGTTGTTTTCACTGTCCAATTTTTCCTGTCTTGGTTTGCGTTTGCCACCTTGGAATCCTCTGTGTAGTGGGTTGATCCACTACTCAGGAAGAGACTATTCTAGAGTACGTTCTGTCTTATCTTCGAAACGTCAGAATAGAATAGAGACAGCTGATGAAGGGATATTCCAAGTGGCTTTCCGTTTTCCTATGTGTTCGTTCCGTTGTCTGTAGTTTATTGTTCTAACGTCCTGTACCCTGATATGCATATATACACACATGTAGATGTAAGTATGTACATATATGTGTGTATACATGTATATATATTCCTTGTATTATTACATTATTGAACGCACACGTCCTTTTTTGCAAGTAAGTCTACTATATATATATATATATATATATATATATATATATATAATCCACTGCTCTTACCAGTCTACTACACTTTACAAAATCTATGTTCTTCTCAGAAACACCATCCTTTGCGAATACATCACTTTACACCAATTCATCGACCGTCGCCCAATCCATGGCACTTTATCAATGCTCCGCCTTTCATCAATCCCAATCCACCGTCCCTCATCAATCAATCGTTCTCTCCTCAATCCATCTCCCTATACATTTGTCACTGCCCTTCGCCAATCCACCGCCTTCACCATTCCATGGCCCTTCATCAATTCATCCCTCTTTGCTGATGCAGTGCCTTTTAATTCCTCCTATATGCGACACGCTTTTTAAAAATAAAAATTTTTCATGACACATTTAATTAGGTTTCGTTAGCAATAAATACCATATCACGTGTTAGCAGTCATGCGTCTAATTCTACACAAAGTTGTCAGATATTTGGTATGCTTTATAGCCAAAGATTGGTTTCCAATTTTGGCACAAGACCAGCAAGTTTTGAGGGAGGCGGAAGTCGATTACATCAACCCCAGTGCTCCACTTGTACGCATTTTATCGATCCCGAAAGGATGAAAGACAAAGTCGACTATGGCGGAATTTTAACTTGGAATGTAAAGATGGAAGAAACGGGCGATAAACTTTCATCACTCTACTAATTGTTTCTTTCCACTGTAGGCACAAGGCCTGAAATTTTCTCAGGATAGATGCTAGTCGATTACTGCTATCCTACCGCTCAATTACGATTTATTTTATCGACCCCGAAAGGATAAAAAGCAAAGTCGACGTCGGCAGAATTTGAACTCACAGCGTAAAGACGGACAAAATTCCGCCAAGCATTTTCCCCGGCGTGCTAAGGTTTCTGCTAGTTCTCTGCCTTCTTCATAACCAAACATTCCTCAACGTTTATCAGATCTGACTTCGTTCTGCGACACACCTAGAAATGATCGGCGAGACACACAAATGTCACGACACACAAAATTCCCTTGTATTAACACATCTACTGTCTAAGTCACAAAACTATTAAAAATCATTGTATGTTTACTTTATTATATACATCTAGACAAGGCTTTATATCAGTAAGCATATTATATTACTCCATATACACGTCCGTTCCTTTTTAAAAACATCTTTTGCCGTTTTATGATTATAATTATAATAATACCGCCAACGAAATGCCCCTACATTATCATTTATCAATCTTTCAGTTGCTGTTGTTAGTGTCAATGATGCTGATAATGGTGTGATGGTGCTGGCTTGATTTTGTTATCGTACAATTCCCCTCTCTGTCTCTCCCGCTCTTTCACTCCCACTCTCTCTCTTTCTAGCTCTCCTCCTCTCTTCGTTATGGAGTAATATCATATTATTTAATGATGCCAACTCCATTTCACAACCATTCATTTTTTTTTTTTTTTTCCCTTTCGTTTTCTGTCTTTTTTTTTTCCCCGCCTACCATCACCAATTAATGATTAAACCAACCACATTATCACTATTTCATGGCCGCGTATGGTATCCATGTCCGATGTCCTCAAGTGAAGTACAGTAAAACGCTACCTTAATTAAATTATATGATATCTATTCAGAACCAAGTTGATAGTGTATTTTTCTCTGCTTTTGTCTATCAGTGCAATTTACTATGTTATACAAAAC
>NC_142942.1:12193043-12208043 GCF_046866305.1 Octopus bimaculoides | reverse complement strand
TTATATCTATAAAAAAAAGAAAAAATAAGTACAGTGAAACATCAGTTTACGAATTCAATTCGTCCTTGAAAGCCGTTCGTCACCCGAAATGCACGTAAGCCGAAACGGAAGCAGGGCTGTGTACTAAATGAAAACTAAGCAGTCAGTAACTGACGCGTTGTTGCCAACCAGTGTGCGCGCGTGTGTGCGTGCGTATGTGTGTGTGTATGTGTGTGTGCGTGTGTGTGTGTGTGTGTATGTGCGTGTGTGTGTGAGTGTGTGCGTGCGCGTGTGTGAGTGTGAGTGTGAGTGTGAGTGTGTGTTGTGTGCGCGTGTGTGTTGTGTGCGCGTGTGTGTGAGTGTGTGTGTGTGCGTGGGTGCGTGTGTGTGAGTGTGTTTGTGTGTCTGCGAGGGTTTCTTCG
Source organism: Octopus bimaculoides (assembly GCF_046866305.1). NCBI lineage: Eukaryota > Metazoa > Mollusca > Cephalopoda > Octopoda > Octopodidae > Octopus > Octopus bimaculoides. The sequence goes on along the minus strand of NC_142942.1, from coordinate 12,207,642 downwards.
TGTTGCTGCGTGTTCTTTACTCGAGACACTGCCGTTCACTCTCGACGTTTTATGTTCGAAAAAAAATGTTCGTAAACCGAAACTATTTTTCTCCATAGGAAATTCAAGAGAAAGCACAACGAATTCGAGTAGCGACATGCACTAATAATAACTTGACGCTTTCCCGCCGATATTCCCAGCTTTTTGCCAACCGTTATTGCCGGCCAACTTGTTCGTTAATCGATCCACCGTTCTTCAGCCGAAACTTTTGATACTTAAAAAAATTGTTCGTAAACAGATATTTTAGCGATGAGAGGCATTCGTAAGTCGAGGTTCTAGAGTATAATAATCATTGTCGAAATAGCTTTCATTATAGCTGTACTCGATCCAGGTTCACCTGGGGCTAAACAACAACAACACTTCTACATCATTCTAGTATAAACATTTATGAACACTTCTTGTGTTTGAGCGGGTGTTGCTGATCATGGCGGCATTCTTTGTGGCTTGTTTATCGCTGTATGTTTATGTCTTCAGAACAACTGATACGAACTGATGTTGGTATCACTATTAACATTAACATAAATACCTCAACGATTGATAGAGACTCCGTGAGTGAAAGACAGAGATAACGTGAGAGAGCGAGCGATAGTGCGTGTACGTATGTGTAGCGTGTGTGTGTGTGTGTGTGTGTGTGTGTGTGCGTGTGTTTATGACAGAGAGAAGGAGTAAGAGAGAGAGAGGGGGAGATGGGGTATGTGTGTTAGAGAGAAAGACAAATAGACAGAGAGGGGGGAGAGGGAGGAGAGAGAGTGACTGATAGGTGTTTATGTGTGTGTGTGTGTGTTAAAGAGGGCAAATGTGGGAGAAAGTGAAAGAGAAACTGAATGTGTGTGTGTGTGTGTGTGTGTGTGCGTGCGCCCACCAGTGTGTGTTTATGAGAGAGAGAAGGAGTAAGAGAGAGAATGTGAGTGTGTTGGAGTAAGAGGGAAAGACAAAGAGGGAATGTGTGTTAGAGAGACAGACAGACATAGAGAGAGAGGGGGAAGAGAGAGAGGGGGGAAGAGAGAGAGGGGGGAAGAGAGAGAGGGGGGAAGAGAGAGAGGGGGGAAGAGAGAGCGAATGTTGATATCATTATATGAGTGATAGGTGTTTATGTGTTTATGTGTGTGTTAACGAGGGAGGAAGAGAGAGTAAGGCAGGAAGAGAGAGTAAGGCAGGAAGAGAGAGAGAAACTGTGTGTGTGTGTGCGCGTGAGTGTGTGTGTGTGTGTGTATGTGAGTGCGTGTGTGTGTAGTTGTGTGAGCGTGCGCCCACCCGTGTGCGTTTGTGCGACGAAAAGGGGAGCAGAAGAGAGAATGTGAGTGTAAGTGTGCTACAGTGAGGGAGAGAGAGAGAGAGAGAGAGAGAGACAGAGACAGAGAGAGAGACAGAGACAGAGACAGAGAGAGAGAGAGAATAAGAGAGAGAGAATAAGAGAGAGAGGTGGGATTGTTTGTGTATTAGAGAGACAGACAGACAGGCACAAACAGAGAGAGTATCACTTTACAATTGATAGATGTTTGTGTGTGTATGTGTGCGCGTGTGTTCGTGTGAGTGTATGTATGTGTGTGCATATGTGTGTGTGTGTGTGTATGTGTGCGTCTGTGTGTGAGTATGTGTGTGCGAGTGTGCGCGTGTGTTTGCATGTGTGTGTGTATGTGTGCGTCTGTGTGTGCGAGTGTGCATGTGTGTGTGTGTGTGTGTGAATGTGTGTATGTATGAGTGTGCGTGTGTGTGTACGTGTGCGTCTGTGTGTGTGTGTGTGCATGTGTGTGTGAATATGTGTGTGAATGTGTGTGTGTATGTGTATGTGTGTGTATGTGTATGTGTGTGTGTGTCTGCGTGGGTTTCGTCGTGTGCGTCGGTTCGTGTATCATCAACCTCTGCCGAGTGGGAGAGACACAGTTACTAATATTGCTTTAAAGAGACACAGCAACTGAAGAAAACAGAGACCCGTGTGTACGTACGTACAAGGAAATACGTGTCTGTGCGTGTGTGTGTGTGTGTGTGTGTGTGTGTGTGTGTGTGTGTGTGTAAGAGACAACGAGAGAAAGCGAGTGAAAGAGAGGAAACACACAGACACACACACACACACACACACACACACACACACACACACACTCTCACCCATATATACATACACAAGTGCAAGCGGAGAAGTGGTGAGTGGTGGAGCCACTTGATGATGGAGAATGTAGAAACACAGGAATCTTTCATTCACCAATAAACAAGTCCTTAACTACAGAGGCGGTGTAATGTTACGGAGAAAAGCCGGCCCAGCCGTGCTATACTGGAAGCAACACACAGTCCTTTAAATATAAACATAAATAAGAACAGAACAGTGATAATAATAATAATAATAATAATAATAATAATAATAATAATAATAATAATAATAATAATAATAATGATGATAATAATAATAATAATGATAGTAATAAAGAAATAGAGAAAGAGAAAGGAAATCAACTTGAGAATAAATAAATAGATGAAGGAATAAATATATCTATATATAAATAATTAAACTGACGACTCAATCAGATATTCTTAAGGGTAATATATCATTATCTGCGATAAATCTAACACCCCTGTTTATGGGGATTACGGTTAGTAATTAGCATCGTATTGCATAAATATATGAATAAATAAATAGTATGCGAAGGGCAAAGATAGGACCCTTCATTTGAAACGCTTGGTTTTTACGAGAAATAACGCTAAAATTACATCAAATCATATTTTTCAGTGATATCTGTAAAAAACTGAAAGTTCAGCAGTCTTTCGAAGTAGGTACATAAAATGACAGACTCAAAGTGAAAGCGAGATATGTTCAGTGATTTCTGTAATATAATTAATTCAAAGAAATTTATTGCCATCTCTTATCTGTTATCATGAACGGCAGCCATGATGGGGCTCCGCCTTTAAAGATTTAGCTGAACCAAATTATCCTAATATTTATGTTTTGGCACTTGTTCTATCATTGACTTTTGGTGAACCAATGAGTTACGGAACGTAAACAAAGGGACTCTGGTTGTGAAACGGTGGGGTGACAAACATAGACACAAAGACACACACACCGAGTTGAAGATAGATAGATAGATCGGTAGGTAGGTAGATAGATAGATAGGTAGGTAGGTAGATAGATAGATAGATATTTCGCTCAGGCCGGGCACTCAACTATGATTCCAACACAACTTATTGTGGAAACAACTGTAAGCTAATGAAGCTCATAAGATAATCGTTTATTCTTTTGTCATCTCTATATAAGAAAGACGGAGATGCTATTGCTAGGATTTGAACCCAGTGAGACGGAACGAATCGTCTCTTAGTCGCAAAACGATTTAGCCAGCTCACTGCCTTATAGCTATGTACACGATAAACGCGCTGAGAATATAAACGTATAAATACTTTTGTAGTGTAGGATAAATTGAAGGGATAATGTGAGATTGTATGTAGAGTGTGAGGGAGAGGAGGAGATAGAAATATAAATAAAGGTGTCAAACATTTGCTGTATATATAAACTCTTTCAATGGGTTTACTGTTCTAAAATTACTAACAATATATATAAAGTCTGTTTTATCTACAAATCTGTTTGTTTGTATCTTTGCACTTGCGCAGTGGTGTATCTTGTATTTGGAAACGTATCGACTGTAGTCTTTTCTTCTGATAAAGAATTACTTCTGTTATGAAACTTGTTCATAGGCTGGCATTCTATGATATTGAGCCGTTGTTCTTGTTGTTGTCGCTGTTCTTGCTACCAATGCACGGACACACGCGTAGCACTATACATACACTCGTCACCAGATACATATATGTATGTTTATATGTTTGTATGTGGGTATGTATTTATGCATACATATATATACACACACACATATATATATATATATATATACACACACATACATTTATATATATATATATATATATATATATATATATATATATATATATATGTATGTATGTATGTATATATGTATGTATGTACATACATACGTACAACATACAGAAGTAGCTTGTATGTGGTCGTTCAACCTGGTAGTACTAGCAGACAAGTCTTTCTCAATTTCAATGTCAGTTCTTAAAACGTGAGATATTTCGTATTCATGCACGTTCGTATATGTATATATATATATATATATATATATATATATATATATATATATATATATATATATATATATATATATATATATATAAATATATATATATATATATATATATATATATATATATATATATATATATATATATATATATATATATATATATATATATATATATATATATATATATATATAAATATATATATATATATATATATATATATATATATATATATATATGTATGTATATATGTATGTATACATATATACACACACATACACGCATGTATATATATATATATATATATATATATATATATATATATATATATATATATATATATATATACACACACAAATGTATGTATTTATATATATATATATATAAACATGATGCGAGGAGTAAATTGTCACCATTTTATATTTTCAATTTCACGCATGCACATTGTTTTTATTTTGTCGACTACGTAGTATAGTAGGGTCAGTTGGACACAGTTTGTCAGAAAAAAAAACACCTTCATGACACAATTCACTCAGCCTGAAATTAAGAAATGACATGCTGTACTGCTTGGCATTCGCGCCAGAACCTCCAATATGAACATTTCAGAGAGTTTGAGTGTCAATCTTAGGACAGTTCATGTATCGAGTGAGATAAAAATCAAACATCCAGTCAACATCATGGTGTTTAGAGTGATCACTAGTGATGGCGACGTTATGCCTCCATTCATCTTCCCACATGGCCTCAGACTGAACACAGAGGCCTACATCAAGTACCTGGAGGAGGTAGTGTTGCCCTGAGTCAAGAGGGTGGCTGCTGGAAGACCCTTTGTCTGGCAACAGGACTCTGCACCACACAAGCAGGACAACCCAGACATGGCTGTCAGACGATTTTCTGCAACCACATCACCTCCTAATATTTGGCCACCTAACTCCCCAGACTGCAACTTGATTATTATGTGTGAGGCGCAGTTGGGCGAGAGAGCAACAAAACTCCTTGTAACACTGAAGATGAAATGAAGGCAAGGATTATGGCAGCATTCACCAACTTTAAAAAACGAGTAGACCGTCCAGAAGACTTGTAGGAGATTCCAAAGTCGTCTGGAGGCCGTAGTTGAAGCCAATGGTGATATAATTGAATATATTTACTCTTTAGTATTTCAAAATATTTTAATGTAATTTTATAAATATATCTGTTAAAAGATAATTTTATTTTCGTTTTTGAATAATTTATACGAGATATTCACCACACCCTATATAGATAATTAGATAGATAGATAGATAGATAGATAGATAGATAGATAGATAGATAGATAGATAGATAGATAGATAGATAGATAGATTAAACATATACGTCTATACATATGCATACATATTATATATATATATATATCTATATATATGACCGATAAAGGTTTTTTCATACTGAACTACTTGGCAAAATTGTTAATTATTAATTTTATTACTAATTGACGATTCCCTGCCCTATATCTGTATATATATAACTATATATATATATATATATATATATATATATATGTGTGTGTGTGTGTGTGTGTGTGTGTGTGTGTATACATGTATACATATACATATATATATAAATTCGCTGGTGTGATCGTAACGCAGTCGCATTAACAAAGGCATGTGGGTTCGAGTCCCACGCCGATAGGAAAGCCTACTTTTTTCTGCCGAGGGCTTATATGCCCCTTTATTAGACTATTTCTTAGTCACTGCACGGTGATCACTATAAGCTTTAGGCTTATATAAATACCATTATTAGTATTTACAGGATTGTAAAATACGGTACCGTATACAAAATCATTCGCACCGAAACCATATATATATATGAAACGGGGAAGAAGACATATGTGTGTAAATATATACGTCTTCTTCCACGTTTCATATATATATATATATATATATATATATATATATATATATATATATATATATATATATATATATATATATATATATACATATATGTCTTCTTTCACGTTTCACAGAAGTAGAAGGCTGTTAGTGTAACGGTATATCATATATATGCAGCATTCTCTTCATTCCATCTCATTATTGGACGAAGCCGTTGGAATACCGATATTGCATTACCTATCCTGTTCTTGACAACAACTTGTGCATTTACCCTCGATGGAAGTACAGCTTCCCCGATAAGTAAACTAACTTATCGAATAACTCCAGTTCATCTTGCCCGAGTTTGACAAATTGTGCTTGGGCACCACCAACTGACATGGCTTTGGTCTTTTCAGCGTAAATCCTCAGCCTTGCTTTTTACCCTCCAAGTTACCTGTCATGGCCTGCATCGTATATTTAACAGAGCTTAGTAAAGGCAAGTCGTCTGGAAAATCCAAAATCCGTCAGTCTATCCGATTCCCCACGTTATTCCAAAACCGGCGCTAACCATTGCTTTCCGCATGTTGAAGTCAATCACCATCAGGAACAGAAATGGTGACAAGATGCAAACCTGTCTCATTCCGGTAACAATTTCGAATATATCGGTGATTGCACTACTTGTTTTCATGCAACACGGTGAGTTACTTATACAGAGAGTTAAACACACCGAAAAGCCGGAAGAAATGCCGCGAAACATGTTATCCGAAGCGGTAACGATTAAATAAAATATTTTACGGGTGCTTTTTTTATCGACCCTGGAAGGATGGAAGGTAAACTTGACCTCGGTAGCATGTCAAATCCTGCCTCACACTAAATCTCCCTGAGAACTATGTTAAGTGTACATGTGTTTGTGGAGTACTCAGCCATTTGTATGATAATTTCACGAGCAGGGTGTTCCGTTGACCGGATCAACTGAAACCCTTGTCGTCGTAACCGCCGAAGAGCCAGTTTTTTTGTTATTTTTATTTATTATTATTTTTTTTTTTTACTTTTACAACCACGTGATATAGGATTCACTTGCACTGTATATCTCTTGGACAAGTATTTTCTACCGTTGTCTAGTATTCACTAATATTTTGTGAGTGAAATTTCCACGATGGAAACTGGAAATATTGGTTTCTATTTCTAGCAATTGGAGTGACCACGTTAAAGTATATATAGCGGGTGCTATTAAATCTGTTGATGCTGTTGTTGTTGTCGTTGTTATGTAGGCTCAAGTACGTCCTGATTGCGCAGGCTTATGATCAAAGCCGCTCTATTTAAGACTTTCTTGTCTTCTTAGAGGTGCGTAATGACTGCGTTACGTAAAGTGACATTTCCTTACCACTCATTTTACTTTTGTATACCATGCTCTGCGTGTCCTTTCTTAAACGTGATAAGGTGTGAATTAAAGAGCATTAAGTTGTCATTTCTAGCAGGCCGAAGGACCACAGAGGCACCCTCGGGAGCTTGTCTAAGTATATTGTCATCATTGTCATTGTCGTAGTCGTGGTCGCTGTTATTATTATTGTTGTTCGTTGTAGTAATGTTATATATATATATATATATATATATATATATATATACATACACACACACACACACAGATATATATATGTGCGTGCGCCGTGTGTGTGTGGAGGGAAAGATAGAGAAGTGTCTATGTATGAGAGAGCGTATTTAGCCTGAGGTCAACTATGAACAAGTAGATCTTACGATCAAAGGCGCTCCAGCTGTGACCATATTGTGCTTTTATTTTCAAACAATGTATCTGGTGCGTCTTTCCATTCATTTTGAAATGACGGTGGGGTATGTGCTTTGACCCCTCCCCCACCTTCCACTCCACCAATGCCACCACCACTGCCGCCGCCACCACCCTATTTAGTAGATCAAATGATTGCTTAGAGGCTCCCTTGTCAGATTATATTTCAATCTAATTTTTGCAAGAAGTGGGGAAGGGGTAAGCAGGAAATTGAAACACCATTGTCTGTTTTCCTTTACTGCTTTTAGTCATTAGACTGTGGCCATGCTGGAGCACCGCCTTGGAGAATTTCAGTTAAACGGATCGACTTCACTACTTATTTTTAAAAAAATAAAAACTTATTAGCGCAGGAGTGGCTGTGTGGTAAGTAGCTTGCTTACCAACGACATGGTTCTGGGTTCATTCCCACTGCGTGGCACCTTGGGCAAGTGTCTTCTACTATAGTCTCGGGACGACCAAAGCCTTGTGAGTGGATCTAGTAGACAGAAAACTGAAAGAAGCCCGTCGTGTGTGTGTGTGTGTGTATGTTTGTGTCTGTGTTTGTCCCCCCAGCATCGCTTGACAACCGATGCTGGTGTGTTTACCTCCCCGTAATTTAGCGGTTCGGCAAAAGAAACCGATAGAATAAGTACTAGGCTTCCAAAGAATAAGTCCTGGGGTCGATTTGCTCGACTAAAGGCGGTGCTCCAGGATGGCCACAGTCAAATGACTGAAACAAGTAAAAAGTAAAAGAGAGAGCGGTGGAAGATGTATTAATCCCGAGTGGTAATATTTACCCCCACTTAAACATGGATTTTTTTTTTTTTTTTAGAACAAGCTATACAGCGGTAGATGCCATGAGAGAAACTGTCATGTTGGCTCGTGGTGCAATAGGCACTCTTGTTTATATCGGTAGCAGGCAGATATATCCCAGTCACTTCCAGCGCCGCGACTACCAATTACGTGATTTCGACCGTCCAGACGCTGCCGTCATGCTTTTTAGAGTCGGGTACTTATTTTATCGGACTCTTACGACGAAGCGCTAATATATGGGAACGTAAACACACCAACACCGTTTGTCAAGTGCACATACACATACACATACACACACACACATACACGCACGCACACAAGCGCATACGCACACACATGCACGTATATACATGATGGGAGCTTCTTTTAGTTTCCCTAAACCAAATCCACTCACAAGGCTTTTATCAGCTCAAGGCTTTTATCAGCTCAAGGCTTTTATCAGCTCAAGGCTTTTATCAGCTCAAGGCTATAGTAGAAAACATCTGCACCAGGTGTCACGCAGTGGGCCTGAACCCAGAACTACGTGGTTAGGAAGCAAACTTCTTACCACCACACAGCCACGCTCCTTTCTTTTATGTTATTAAAACCGTTAAAACCGTATTTTGGAATCAATTCCTGGGAGCTTCTTATTCCTTGCTTTCTTGAAGACTAAACCAAACAGTAAAGTAAGGCAGCGAGACGGTAGAATTGTTAGGAAGCCGGAAAAATTGCCCAGGGACATTTCGCCCGTCTTAACGTTATCAGTTCTAATTCCTCCGTAGTCGATCTTGCCAAAATAAGTACCAGTTGAGCACTGGCGTCGATGTAATTAACTCGTCCCTTTCTGCCAAAATTTGAAACCAATATGGTGGTCAATTGGCTGTAAAACTAGAAAATTGGTTAAGATGCTTCAAGGAAATTGTTCAGGCATCCCCTGCTCTGAGTTCAAATCCAGTCAATGATGTTACCTCCCCCACACACACCGCCGTTCGTGGATCCATGCAGTGAAATGCCATCTTCATAGTGAGGTTGTCGGAATTTTTTAGAACGTCTTGCAAACCTGTTTGTCTTACTCCAACATGACGCTGGGAAAGATGAGCGATGGTTTAGCTGGCCGAAACTTCGAAGTCAATCTCAAAAATGTTCTTGTTTAAGAATAATAAAGTATAGATTAACCCATCAGATTAATGTAAGTTTGATTTTACTATAACTGAACATAAGAGCAAACAGTAATAATTAATAAACACAAAAACACACAGACAAATTTGTGTAGTTGTGTGTGTGTGTGTATGCGTGTGTGTGTGTGTGTGTGTGTGTGTGTGTGTGTGTGTGTGTGTGTGTCTGTAATTTAGCAGTTCGGCAAAAGACACCGATAGAACAAGTACTAGACTTTGAAAAAAAATACTAAATAAATCCTGGGGTCGATTTGTTCGACTAACACTCTTCAAGGCCGCAGTCAAATGCTTGAACTAATTAAAAGAATAAAAGAATATACACATACATACATATATATATACGACGGGTTCCCAGACACTTTCCAACTCACATGGCAATTGTCAGCCCAGGTATAGCAGAAGATATCTGCTCAAGATGTCATGCAGTAAGACTGAACCCGAAACCATGAGGCTGCAAAGCAAGTTTCTTAACCACAGGCCCATACCCGCACTTTTTTCTTCTTTCTTTCTTTCTTTCTTTCTTTCTTGAGGCGTATTTGATAACCTCGTCCTCGTCCTCGACACGCTATCTCAAAGGAAGATGGTACAAGAAAGAAAAAAAAATAATAAAAACGGGATGGTCACAGCTGGAAAGTCTCTGACCTGAGGTCAACTTAATCAAGGTTGACCTAGGCGTAACCAAGACACCAACAACGATGATTAATTTCCTCGTTCGTTTCTTCATTATTCGGCGGGGTCTTCCCTATCTTCCAAGTCAGACAGTGCTAATTCGTTAGCACCTCCTTCTAACACATTCGTATAACTCCCTGCGCAACCGGGGTGGAAAGGCACAAGAAAAGGAAAGCAACCAGACGGCTGCTGACTTCTTCTTAACATCAAGACAAGAAAACGGGATAAATATAAAAATGAAAGACAAAACAACGTCGAGAACCCGTCTGTAATCTTCTTGTCTTTGCATTAAACTACTCCTTAATGTTCTTTCTTATAACTAAGTATCATTTAATTAGAAAGTCTGTTGGTCTGTCAGTCTGTCGGTCTATACCTTCTGTTAAGTTACCCAACTGCTTTCACAATCTCATTACCATTCAAACTACTCATCTTGTCTTTTATCTCATTCTTTACTGGTCCCTCATCTTCTCTCCGTCTGTTTTTTTTCTTCTTTTTTTCTCTTGGGTCTGTCTTGCTATCTGTCAGTCACTCTGTTTCAGTCTCTCTTTCTCCTCTCTTTCTGAACCTTTCTCCTTTTCTTTCCTCCCCCTGTATGTATGTATGTATGTATGTATGTATGTATCCTTATATATATATATATATATATATATATATATATATATATTTAACAGATATATTTACCAAAATTACATATATATATATATATATATATATATATATATATATATATATATATACACACACACACAGGGTGTGTATGACTGTGTATAGAAGAATATATTACTCAATAAAATTCCAACTTTTCACGTTTTATTTACAATCTTATACTAGTATAATATAATATAATATAATATAATATAATATAATGAAATGATAGAATATTAAATGTCCATTCTGATTGAACTATTACTTTCAGGCATTAAACTATGCAATCTTCAGGTTTATATAGTAGTGGTGACAGTTATGCTTTACAATTTACAACTATAGTGAGATGGCTAAACTATGTACCTTAAATACATTTGTATAGGCTCCAGAATGTCAATTTTTGCGAACTGTGTTTTGACCAATCAGTGTGTGGCTTTACTAAATCACTTAAGTTGATTGGTGTTTGGTTTAGGCGTCACAGTTTGTTGAAAATGTTAAGAGACCTGTATTTTGACCCTGGCCAAAGCAATAATTGTTGGGCTATTTTTAGAAATGTCATACACATTTCCCAGGGATTTTTATATTTCAATTATCGTCTTCACCATTATTATCTCATATATATGCTTCCAATTTATTTAGGGCCAATGCTTATGGATGCGCTCATAAAAACTCCTATACTTCTTGTTGGCTACCGATTGTTAATCTGATCTAGTCGATGTGATCATACAGACATTGGTCACGATTGGAATGTCTTTGATCATAAGACTGCTATATTATGGCTGAGCGGTGGCTAAACTACGACAACATGGCGCTTCTTACATAGGAGTATTTCATTTTTAACTCCTGAATTATACTCATACTCTTCAAATCAACATCTCACACACACACACACACACACACACACACACACATATATATATATATATATATATATATATATATATATAAATATTCACGCAGGACGGGCTGTGTAGTAAGTAGCTTGCTTACGAACCACATGGTTCCGGGTTCAGTCCCACTGCGTGGCACCTTGGGCAAGTGTCTTTTGCTATAGCCTCGGGCCGACCAAAGCCTTGTGAGTGGATTTGGTAGACGGAAACTGAAAGAAGCCCGTCGTATATATGTATATATATATATATATATATATATATATATATGTATGTATGTATGTGTGTGTGTTTGTGTGTCTGTGTTTGTCCTCCCACCATCGCTTGACAACCGACGCTGGTGTGTTTACGTCCCCGTAACTTAGCGGTTCGGCACAAAGAGCCCGATAGAATAAGTACTAGGCTTACAAAGAATAAGTCCTGAGGTCGATTTGCTCGGCTAAAGGCGGTGCTCCAGCATTGCCGCAGTCAAATGACTGAAACAAGTAAAAGAGTAAAAGAGTAAAGAGAGTATTCACTCAGTCACCCACTATACTTTCTTACTCACCTCACTCATTCAATCACTCACTCATTCAATCACTCACTCATTCTCTCACTCAATTACCTTATGTGAATAAGAATAAGGACAAGGTAAAATTACTACCTGCATTTAAAAGCAAGTTGATGCAGGTAGTTTATCCCGTTCCTCCCCGACTTTTAGTTCATGCAATTGAAAAAACCGCATTATTTATGGGATGACCCAGTACATGCACGCATCATACATATAGATAAATATAATTGATGCAACTGAAAGCAGATGTGAACTTTTATGTATCCATACATACATATTTACATACATAGATACAGACATATATTAAATATATCTATATAAATATATATATAGACATACATACACACACAGACATATATATAAACATGCATATATTTGTATATGTATATATATATATATATATATATATATATATCAAGAGAGATAGATAGATAGATATATATATAGATAGATACATACATACATACATACATACATACATAGATAGATAGATAGATAGATAGATAGATAGATAGATAGATAGATAGATAGATAGATAGATAGATAGATAGATATAGATAGATAGATAGATAGATAGATAGATAGATAGATAGATAGATAGATAGATAGATATATTAATTTATATTTATTTACTTATGTGTCATATGTGTGTGTATATGTGTAGTTATGTGTGCCTGTGTGTGTATCCGTGTGTATACTAGATTAAGGTAATATATTCATATCTATTTTGTATGATATATATTCAAGATTCCTCCATACCGCTCTATTTCTTTCCCACAGACATTGCTGTCATAGCTTTAATTAATTTTTAATTATTTATTGAGAACTTTCGGTGAAAAATATCTCGCTTTCAGATGGGTTTATAAGTGTACAGTGAAGCACAGATGTATCTCTTATCTACACATATCACCCTCTCTCTTTCTCTCTCTTTCTCTCTCTATCACTCTCTCTCGCTCGATCGCTCTTTCACTCGATCACTTTCTCTCTCTCTCTCTCTCTCTCACACACACACACATACACACGCGTGAACACACAGATACATATTTGCATATCTAAGACTTAAGGATATATATACGTATGTGTGTGTGTGTAAAAATATTTTCATATGTATCGTATGTATATATATATATATATATATATATATATATATATATATACATATATATATATATACAGAGAGAGAGAGAGAGAGAGAAAGTGAGAGAGAGAGATACACACCTATATAAACATATATTTATATATATACATATATATATATATTATATATGTGTGTGTATATGTATATATATATATATATATATATATATATATATATATATATATATATATATATATATATATACACATACATATAGATAGATAGATGGATAGCAACATGGAAAGACCGATAGACAGACAGACAGACAGACAGACAAACAGAACAATATAATATCAGTTCTTTTTATGCACCATGTGTTCATACGAGAGATTCCCTCGTGCTAAATAACGCAGTATTCTGTATTCTAACACAACATCCAGGTTAATGTGGATATAAAGATTACCTTTTGGAATAAAGTACTTCTTCTACCGCTATTAATCATCTTGTGTGTGTGCTTGCGCGCCCGAAAGTGCATGTATGAGTGTGTGCTTGCGCTCGCGCATGTGTCTGCGTGTGTGTTTGTATATATTACGTTGATGATATAAATATATAAACATGTTCGATATTGTTTGTATCCCTCGAGCTGCTTTTCACTCATATTTGAATATATATGCCTCTGTACATATATATATATATATATATACATATATATATATATATAAATATATATATATATATATATATATATATATATATATATATATATATATATATATATATATATATATATATACACATACACACACACACACACATATATATATATATAATGTGTGTGCGTGTGTGTGTAAGTATGTATGTATATATATATGTGTGTGTGTGTATATATATATGTGTTTGCATATATATATATATATATATATATATATATGTCTAGTCTATGTTTATATATGTATATATATATATATATATATATATATATATATATATATATATATATATATATATATATATATATATGGTGACAGAGTTTGTTAATTATGAAGATATTTAT
>NC_142942.1:12183043-12185543 GCF_046866305.1 Octopus bimaculoides | reverse complement strand
TCACTCATTCAATAACTTACTCATTTATTCACACTTCACTCACTTCATCCACCAATACACCCTACTCAGTAACTCATTCATCCACTGAAATCATTCTATTCACTCCATTCGCACTCATTCGCACTCATTCATTCACTCAGATCATTTGCCTCACTCCATTCGCACTCATTCATTCACTCAAGATCATTCACCTCACTCAATTCGCACTCATTCATTCACTCAAGATCATTCACCTCACTCCATTCACACTTCGCTCACTTTATCAACCCACGCATCCTACCCAGTAACTCATTCATTCACTAAAATCATTCACCTCACTCCATTCGCTATCGTCACTCAAGCACCCTTCCCACTTACTTCGCTCACTCATTCGCTCAACTGATTCAATCACAACACACTCAAACACATCTCACTCACATCAACTCTCTTTCTGTCTTTCTCTCTCTCTCTTTCTCTCTCACTCTCTCTCTCTCTCACCTCACTCAATCACCTTATTTTCTACTTCACTCACCCCACTCACATCTTTTCATTTCAAAAGCCATGTCATACACTCACAACTCGCTCAAATAAGCATCCCAATTAACAATCCTAATTAACGCTGTTTATCTTCCATTCCTTCAGTCAGACTGTCTGGTTGTCTGGCTGTCCCTTCACCCTCTCTGCCTCTCTTTCTCTCTCTCTCTCTCTCTCCATCACTCTACCTCTCCCTCTCTCTCTTTCTCTCTCTCGCTCTCCCTCAATCTCTCCCTCTCTCTCACACACACTATCTATCTATCTATCTATCTATCTATCTATCTATCTATCTATCTATCTATATATATATATATATATATATATATATATAGAGAGAGAGAGAGAGAGAGAGAGAGTGAGAGAGGGAGAGAGAGAGACGTAGACAGACAGCGAGATAAAAATAGATAGTTAGGTAAATAGATAGATAGATAGATGGATAGATAGATACATAGATAGATGCATGCATACATACATACATACATACATACATACATACATAGGTATGTAGACAGACAGACAGACAGACAGACAGACGGACGGATGGATAGATAGATAGATAGATAGATAGATAGATAGATAGATAGATAGATATAGGTAGGTAGGTAGGTAGAGAGAGAGAGAGAGAGAGAAAGAAAGAGAGAGAGAGAAAGAGAGAAAGAGAGGAAGAGATAGATAGAGAGAGACGGACAGACAGAGAAAGAGAAAAGAGAGAAAGATAGATTGATTGATAGACAAGTTTGTGTATGTATATGTCTGCGAAGATACATATAAAAATACGGGTTATTTATCGCGCAGTTTCAGTTTTAAATTGCACTGTATTAGTATGCACTTATATGTGTGTCTGTAGATGTGTGTGTGTGTGAGTTTGTGTACACACTCAGAAACGCATATACACAGAGACACATACACGCGAATACACACACACACACTCACATATATATATGTATAATATATATTTATATATATAGAGAGAGAGAGAGAGACAGTGAGAGAGAGACCTATATGTGAATATATGAATTATAAAATATATCGTATGATATTTGTGTGTGTAAGCACTCATACGCATACACATATGTGTGTGTGTGCGAGAGGATATCTCTCAATCTTAGCAAAAATCTTTCGTTGATTCTTCCTATTCTCTCTCTCTCTCTCTCTCTCTGCTTCACTTACAGACACACACACACACACACACACATACACACACACACTATCTCTCTCCCTCTCTCTCGTTCTCTCTCTCTCTCTCTCTCCCGCAGTTTTTCCCTTTCACTCTTTCACGCTGTTTTCTCGCTGACACACACAAACACACACACGCTCTCTTTCACTTTCACTTTCACTTTCTCTCTCCCCCTCTCTCTCTCTCTCTATCTATCTCTCTCTCTCTGTCTCTCTCTCTCTCTCTCTCCCGTTCTCCTACGTTTCTCTCTATCACACTCACTCACTCTATTTTCTTCTAATTTCTCCTTCTCACTCTCGGAAGAAAAATCTTCGTTTCTCATCGGATTTCTCAAAAACGTACACCCGATTCACCCTTCATACTTTGCTCGACTACTACTACTACTACTAGTGCAGCTGCTGCTGCTGCTGCTACCACTACTACTACTACTACTACTACTACTACTACTACTACTACTACTACTACGTACTGCTGCTGCAGGTGCCGCAGCTGCTGTTCTTCTATCCTTATTCCTGCCAATCTTTGCATCCATTTCTTCTGTCCCTTGTCTTACCTTAACTGACAAATATTCAAATCCACCCCCACCCTCTCTCACGCTTATCACTCTTTCTGAATTTTTCACACTCTCTCTCTCTCTCTCTCCCTCTCTCCTTTTCTCACTTCCTCTCCCCCCTCTCCCCCTCTCCCCTCTCTCCCTCTCTCTCTCTCTTCTCACTCACTTCACTTCTCTCTTATTTATTCTCTCTATCTTCTCTCATCCTTTTCTCTCCACCATCTCCCCCCGCTACTCTCTCATCGTTTCTCTCACTC
>NC_142942.1:12173043-12178043 GCF_046866305.1 Octopus bimaculoides | reverse complement strand
TTTTCCACTTTTTTAATATACTATGGAGAATGTTTATTCCTTTGCCGATAGGTTACATTTCCATTGAGTCTATTTCGAATTCACGTCTTAGGTAATTTTTTGGGGTGGGAGCTTTAATAATCGTTAACTTTTGTTAATTCGTCATTGAACACGTTATCTAAGACATATACATCCTTATATTTTGAAACTTAAAAACCACAGTTAAATACAATTAAATTGCAACTGATCGAAGCCCTGTTAGTTCAGGGAAAACCGCTAAAACTAGAAGTATTGCAAAGCAATGGCATTGCAAGTGGTACAAGACAACAAAAATTAAAAAATTCCGAACTTGCTGAAAAATAAAAGCCAGACATAAAATATACGCTATATTTACAAACAGAACTCAACGACTTTATCAAACTACATTTAGAACTGTAGGGAGAAACTGGTACAAAATAACATACAATCTTAACTGTAGCTCTTAATGTCACCCCTTATAGAAATAGTTACCTTCGATGTCATAGAAAAATATAACATAATTACACAACAAATATGCATGCTGAACAGAAATGAGGCGGTGTCACGTGACCGACACCAAAATAAATTCTATTTAAAATATTTGTTACAATCGCAATGCAAGGTAAGTATCCAATAACTCAAGAGCAGCGGATATTGCAGTAGAGGCACAACAACGCCACAACAACAGAGGAAGCAAAAAAAAATTAATCAACAGAAAGAATGTTCATTTAGAGACATCAGATATAAAATGCATTCCTCCACAGAATATATCGAAAATATATCTGGTGATATCAGGTACAAAATAACAATATATGAAGGAGACAAAACATCAACTTCAGAATTGAACAACCAAGGAATGCATCAAAAACGTCTTCAGCAACTTTAGATACAAAATAACTTCTGAAGTAGACAATGACATTTCTAGAAGAACAGGATATAAATTATGTAATCAACAGGCATGTAGAGGACAAATACTGAATCAATCGAATGGATAAAGCAGTAAACAAATAAGCAATTCCAGCAAATGTGACATTATTTTGTAAACAGGATGCAATTACAGAATAAAGAAGCAGAAAAATAACGGCAACTGTATTTATCAATGAGAAACAATTTATGGATAAATTGTTTATCGAAAACAACTTCAGGATAAGAGATTCTGAAAACGATATATATAGAGAGATGAACAACAGTGAAGTCAACCACTGGGAAAATAGAAAAGCCAACGAATATATCAAAAACCCTTTTAGAGGCTTCAGATAGAAACTAAAGATACATAACGTAAACATGAACGACAGCATTTGCAAACAGGATATAAATGGCGCAATAAACAGGCAGACACAAGACAAATACAGAATCATGAAATGAATAAGATCTAAACAAATAAACATTTGTAATAAAACATGATACAATTTTGTAAAACAGGATACGACTTCAAGATAGAGAAGTGAAAAGAGAACTATCACTGAATTGGCAAGTAGAGACAATTTCAGGAAAACAGCTTCAGATTATCAGGATTAGTGAAACGACATACAAATAAGCTATGAAGATGTCCGATATATGTATATATATATATATATATATATATATATAACGTAGTTGGTAAATGAAGTAATGACAACTATAGGCATTGGAAACCAGCTTATGAAAATGTCATGTCATCACATGGAAAATATTAAGCCCTTTTCAATGTATAGAAAACTAACCCAAATATCGAAAGGAAACCATTGTTGTTTGAAGATCGCAGAGGCGTGAAACGCAAGTCAAGGAAAGAAAGCATTCAAGTCAAAATCCCCACTTTCATCATGAGCGACCGGCTCAAATCACCAGGTGAGAAGACCCTTCAGGAAAATAACCCAAATACTGAAAGAAATCCATTCCCATCTGAATATCGCAAAAGCGGGGAACTTGATTGCGAGAAAAAAATTCGAGGTAAAACATTCGTTTTCATTATAAACAATAAGCGCATGTCGCAAGCTGAGAAGAAATTCCAGAAAATAACTTGTAATATAGAAACATTGCGTTCATAAACGGGAGAAGTAATTCAGGTAATCAAGGCACTATAATGAATTAGACATCATACCATTCTTTGGGTAACTGTAATATGCAGACCCCAATATAAATATACATACAAATACACACAAATATTTATGTATATGTATATTTATGTAAAAAGGTAAAAATTCCTTTTGGTAATTGAATGACCATGGGATTGTACCTAAAAAGTTCCCCTCCGAAGCACAAGTCCGAACAAGGTTGATTATGGAAGACCAGCAGTTGCCAATGCATACCAGCCTTCCTGCTCCACGCCACCAGTGTTATCCAAGGGAAAGGCAAAGGCCAATACAGCTTGGTACCAGTGACGTCGCAATTTGAGTTGCCTCGTCATGCATGAATATGTATAAGCATTTGTGCGTACACGCGTCAGTGTATGTATGCATATATAATTAACTAGAAGTGCATGAAACAGTGATGAATGAAATACACATGTATACAATCATATTTAACATGTTCGTGTGCATTTAGGCTTAGGAAGAGCTCTTCGCTGCGAAAATAATCCCGAGACAAAATTCTCTTCATAATTAATATGAATAATAACATATTATACTTCAAAGCGTAAAATGCTTGTGTTTCTGGGTCACTACTCTTCATCAGCTACAAATACCGAATACCTTGTAAGAACCCTTATATATATATATATATATATATATATAAGTACAGCCAAAGAGGATAAGTTCGCGCTCATAATCCATTCTTTTGTTACTAGTGGGAAGAAGTTATCATCAGATTGGAAACCTTGCCCAATTTTGTGCTCCGGTGTTGTTTTTGTTGAAAGCCTTTCAATGGCTGAGATTTTCTGTTGATTAAACTGGCGGATTTTGATCATAGGAACTACTCAGTGAGAGCTGAGCTACCGCTAAACATTCAACATCAACAACGACTATAACAACAAAGATTTAATCTCGCCTCGAACCTAGTCAGCGATGCAGTATCGATCCTCTGCAGAGGCGAATTCATATCGTTTAAATCGCCAACATTCTTGGGGAATATATGAGCATAAAACCCCACCGTTTCCCGTAGTTCTTTAAAATATGCGGTTTTTGCGCCTAAAAATAACATATTAATTAGACACATTCTTGAACAATTATATTCTTTGAACAATCTTAGCTTATGAATTAATTATTTAATTAAATGTTTAATTAATTGATTATCCATCCAGCATTCTAAATTAATTGTCTCTAACTTAATCAATTCTCTATTTTTCGTCTTTCGAAACCAAGGTCACTGGGTCAGGTCAAATGATCCTAATATTTATAACCGATATTTATAGAAAGGGGAGAGTTTGAAGCGATGGAGAAAAAAAGGAAAAGAAAAGAATAGATTATATTGACATAATGCTTTTCCGCTAACAAATTAGAGCCCGCCCTCTCTTTCTGTGTTCAAATCCAGTCCGAGTCGACTTTGTTTTTGTTAGCAGCGAGGTAGATATTAAAAACATAAAACAAATTTTTTAAAAACCAGTCTACTTGTACCAGTCATTGGATTGCGGCCATGTTGGTGCAGTGCCTCGAAGAGACTAGTCAACAAACCGACCTTAGTACTTACTCAATTTTAAGTGTTGTACTTATTCTATAGTTTCCTTTTCCTGAACCGCTTAGTTAGGAAAACGTAAATCATCGAACATCGGTCGTGGTGTTGGAGTCAAACATATATATATATATATATATATATATATATATATATATACATACACATGCATATATATATATATATATATATATATATATATATGTATATATATGTGTGTGTATATGGAAGCTCGTCATATATATATGCATACATACATACTTTCTATACATACACATGCACACACAGATGCGTGGACCCACACACACGCACATACACCCACTCCACATATGCACATATAGTCTCGTACATAGTAAGGCAATATTTAAAGCTTCTTTTTCAAAACCTTACAATCTTAAGAGGCAATGGTCTCTCTCTCTCTCTCTCTCCGCATGTCTCTCTTCTCTCTCTTTCTTTCTCTCTCCGCCTGTCTCTCTTCTCTCTCTCTTCTCTCTCTTTCTCTCTCCGCCTGTCTCTCTTCTCTCTCTCTCTCTCTCTCTATCTCTCTCTCTCTCTCTCTCTCTCTCTCCCTCTTGCTTTGAGTCTCTCGGAATTCTCTATAGATTTGAAGACGGTACCAGGTAAAAAAAATTGCAAAATACGTTCTTTTATGAAGTCAATTTCATACGTTCTCTTATGACGTTGTATTCTATACGTCCTCTTATAACGTTGCATTTCACAAGTTACGTTGTTTTATGACGTTGCATTCAAACGTCACGTTGTTCTACGATCTTGAATGACGTTCTATTATGACATATTGCATACCTTTTCTTATGACATTGCATTTCTTACGTTCTCTTATGACGTTGTATTTATGACGTATTAATACTATGACGTATTTCATATGTTTTGTTATTACTTTGTATTTGGTACTTTGTTTATGAAATTGCATATCACACATTCTTTTATGAAGTCGTATCTTATACGTTCTTTTATATGTATATATACATATATATATATATATATATATATATATATATATATATATATATATATATATATATATATATATATATATATATACATGAACGTGCACGCTTTGTGTATATGTGTTAGTTTTCCCGTGATTTCTTATGAAACCTAGCTATGACAAAAGGTACTCCGCTTCCTCCAACCGTCATCATTTCATCCGAACATTTCCTAACAAGCATTTATTCAAGGACAACGCTATCTGGTTGGCTGATAACTACCAGCCCAACAATCGCCCAACCAACCAGCCCACCAACGATCCACTCGACCAGATACTGAACCAATGTCTCAACCGCCCACGCAGCCTAACAACTAAACTGTTAACTAGGCCTATGGTTCTCAATCGTGGTCTATATGGCCCTTGGGAATGGGATCCATATAAGATTTTGTTAGTAAAATTCATGTGTAAT
>NC_142942.1:12160543-12165543 GCF_046866305.1 Octopus bimaculoides | reverse complement strand
ATTCAGTGAACATATAGAACATGCCTTCAACACGAATAAAATCAAAATTACATTATCCATCTGTGTCTATGCACTAGATAGATACATAAATTTTATTTTGTTAGTCTATTCAAGTTAGAGGCTATTCACTAATGGGCAACATGGCGGCCACAATTTTCCCTTACAAGTGTAATTCCCACGGCTGTACAGAATATGACGTTTTTGAAGCGGGTTTAAAATAAACAGAGAAAACTTTTCAAAGACTTAATGTTTATAGCTGGTAGCTATTCAATTTCTATTTCAAAATTATCCAGTGCAGAAATATAAATTTTTCTACTATAAAACTTAACTGTTTGGCAAAAGTCAACGATAGGAATGATACTAGATTTAAGTATTAAGTACTGGGGTTGGTTTATTCAACTAAGCTTTTCAAGGCAGTGCCCCAGCATGGTCGTAGTCCAATGAGTAAAACAAGTGTTTGATAAAATACGTACATACATACGAAAATACCCTGTTGATATTGTTGAAATTCCAATGAAGGAGCCTTAGATTTAGGTTAGAAACAATTTTTTCTCTATTGGCAAGAAATCTTGAAATAAATCTGAATAATAACATACATAGGAGAAAGCTAATTCGAAGACTACAGATCCAATTCATCATTGGAATTGTAAAAATCTGTAAAACTTTCCAGAAGTTTATCATTTAAATATATATGAGCATGTCTAGATATGTAACTATACGCCTGAAAATACATACATAAAACATACAAATCTACACATACATACATACATACATACATACATACATACATACATAAATACGTGCATACATACATACATACATACATACATACATACATACATACATACATAAATACGTGCATACATAAATACAAACATGCGTACATACATACATGCATACATGCATACATGCATACATACAAAAATACCCTGTTGAAGTAGTTGAAATTCCAATTAAAGGAGCCTTGGATCTAGGTTAGAAACCGGTTCTTTCTCTATTGGCAGCAAATCTTGAAATAAATCTGAATAATAACATACATACATACATACATACAGATCCAATTCATCACTGGGGCTGTAAAAATCTGTAGAATGTCCCAGAAGTTTATCATTTAAATATATATGAGCATGTCTAGATATGTAACTATATGCATGAGAATGCATACATAAAACATTCAAATCTGCACATACATACATACATACATACATACATACATACATACATACATACATACATACGTGCATACATACATACATGCTTACATACATACATACATACATACAAACAAAAATAGCCTGTTGTTAATGTTGAAATTTCAATGAAGGAGCCTTGGATCTAGGTTAGAAACCGGCTCTTTGTCTATTGGAAAGAAATCTTGAAGTAATTCTGAATAATGGCATACATATGTACTTGTATATATCATTGTTGTTGTTGTTAGTGTTGGCGTTGTGCTGTGTAACCTCCGTGAAGTTGAA
This sequence comes from Octopus bimaculoides, assembly GCF_046866305.1. Classification (NCBI taxonomy): domain Eukaryota; kingdom Metazoa; phylum Mollusca; class Cephalopoda; order Octopoda; family Octopodidae; genus Octopus; species Octopus bimaculoides. The sequence goes on along the minus strand of NC_142942.1, from coordinate 12,164,068 downwards.
AGTTAGAGAATCGATCGTGGGATTGTTGTTGTTTGATGATGGTGGTGACAGTGGAGGTTGCTAGTTGTGGGAATGGTGATGGTAATATCGGTGGGGGTGGTGATGAAGTGGATTAATTCTGTCATTCCTTAGCTAGACAGAAATTCAAATAACATTGACAAATTCAACGATATACCAATTATTTGCCGAAGGAAAGAAAACAGGTATTTTAAAACAATCACAATCTAAAGACAGCGATAAATATATATCTCTCGTATTAAAATTGTGTATTTGCTTCTGTCTGTTTGTCTGATCTTCTGTCTGCCTGTCTGTGTGTATATATATGGGTGGATGCCTATAAACATATATATGTATGTATATATATGTGTGCGTTTGTCTGTGCGCGCGCGTTTGTGTATGTATGTGCGTATAAATATATATATGTGTGTATATATATATATATATATATATACGCATGCACACACACACGCACACGTATATAATGAGTGAAGATTTGTGTGTGGAGGGCGTATTTGCTATGATGGATGTATCTCTACAATGCGCGTATGTATATTTCCCAAATTTGGAACTTCTGTTCAAGGGATGATGACGATGATGATGACGACGACGACGACGACGATGATGATGATGATGATGATGATGATGATGATGATGATGATGAGGAGGAGGAGGAGGAGGAGGAGGAGGAGGAGGAGGAGGAGGAGGAGGAGGAGGAGGAGGAGGAGGAGGAGGAGGAGGAGGAGGAGGTGGAAGTGGATTATGGTTATGGTGATAGTAGTCGCCGTCTTCGTGATCGTCTTTGTCGTCATCATGGTGGTTGTAGTGCCGGTGGTGACGCTGGGGCCGGCGGTGGTGATCGTAGAGGAGTAGGTTGCGAAGGTGAGGGTAACGGTGGTGATGACGATGACGATAATCATCATCATCATCATCATCATCATCATCATCATCATCATCATCACCATCATCATCATCATCATCATCATCATCATCATTATCATCATCATCACCATCATCACCATCATCATCGCCATGGCAATAGCTGATGAAATTTAAGAAGCGCCAAAGCTGATATTAATACGAGACAAGATAAACAATGCTGTAAAATCAGACAAATTTCGTACGACTGATGAAGAAGGCAAGTGTTTTAAAAATCAACCAAGGCGTTAATTAATTAATTTTTCAAAAATTAATAATCAATGTTTAATTTTCCTGGCTTCATCATGATTGTTTTTGTAGTTGTTGCTGTGTAAACATAGTCGTTAAATTTTAGTTACTGTTATTGTTACTGTTATTGTTGTTGTTGTTGTTGTTGCTGTTGTTGTTGTTGTTGCTGGCCTAATTGTAGTGATTTATTCTGATATGAATGTTGTTAGTATTGTCGTTGTTGTTATAATTGTTTTTGTTGTTGTGGTAGTTGTTGTGGTAATTGCTTAGCCCAAGGTGAGCCTTAACACTTGCCCTGTCCTTTGTATCACATATGATACCCAGAATATTTTCCCCTGGCTTCCATGATACGCAATCCCAATGATTTTTTTCCCAACCACAAGAGGAACTTGAGATTTATGGAAAGGAAGCTTTATATAACTCACAAAGTACGTAACAACGGCTAACTAAAAGTTTGTAAACAAGCATAGACCCTGAGGACAAATTTATGAACATACATTGGACTATCAAAGGGTTAATCTCGCAGACCTCTGCTCAGATATTTCATTTCATTTTCATTTTATCTAGTTTCAGCTCATGAGCTGTGGCCATGCTGGGGCACCGCCATTTGGTGTTGCTACACAATTTTACTTCACGAATTTTACTTCAGGAATTGACATTTGGTGCATGAGACAGTTTGATGCAGCTGCCCTCATCTGCACCTCCTGCCGCGAAGTTGGTTCATCTGGGACACCTGACAGGAAGAGGTCCAGCCTCATCTTAAAAACACCTACATCCACCCCATGCAGGTCTCTAAGGTCCTTCGGGAGGATATTGAAGCCCAGGCTATTGCAGTATCTTGTCCTACATCTTGATGGCAAATTTGGATATGTGTACTGTGGAACCTCTATCAAATTTTAAACTAACATATCTATAACAGAACGCCTCCAGCTATGCCCATCCAGCAGTAATCATCTTTCCATTATATGTAGACCCCAAATATTTATGTCTTTGTATTGTCCCCACCCCCTCATCCTTCGCCCTTGTGGCAAATAAACGAAATCGTTAATAATAGGACACGTGGCTCAGTGGTCACAGTGTTGCACTCACGATCATGAGATTGAGGTTTCAATTCCCGGATCGAGAAGCACGTTATATTCTTGAGCAAAACTCTTCATCTCGCGTTGCTTTGCGATCACTTCGATACCCAAAATGCGGTACGCTGTGCACCTGTTCAGACAACATCGATTTGATGGACGGAATCGATCACCATCAACAAATGATTTGTGCTGGTTTCTCAGCAAGAAATTACAGAACCGTCTTTATGGGAATGCAAGAGGCCACCGCCATCATTCTCGTAATCATTCGTCTTGTAGTTGATGACAGGCTGTTATTATACTCGGAAAGCACATTAGGAAAGTATTAAAGGTGTCATAACTGAATGCTTTTGATCATTGCTCTGCTTCGTCACTAGCGACCTAGGGTTAAATGTCAACATTGACATCCCTAAGATTAACAATGAAAATATCAACAACAAATGAAACAAGAGTCCCGACGTTATTCTTGGTGCAAATTCTTGCGTTTCTCTCTGACGAAATACCGATGGATTTAGTCACATTCCTTCAGAAATTATATCGCTCCACCATAAGTTACATAAACAGTTTTGAACTTAAAGAATTTTGCGATTACACAACTAAAAATACGCATTCCAAAACAAACGTGCATTTCTTCACACATGCACACATACACATATACACCCGCACACACGTACATACTCATGCACATAGATATACATACAATCACAGACATGCAGCCATAGACACGTTTGTGAATGGATCTAGCATCGGTTTCGAGGAACGAGGATTCCAGATGTTCTGTCAACCGAATGAACTAAACATGGAATCACGCTGTAAGTGGTTGAGTAATTCCATAGTCAAGGGTACCCGCGACGTAATCCTTAGGCAGAATCAGCGTGACACGGCGTGCAAAAGTATAGTATGAATGCATATATTTGTGTGTGTGTGTGTGTGTATACACATATATAAATATATATATAAAATATATAATATATATGTGTATGTATATTTATACACACATTTATGCATATACATATATCTTATATACATATAAGAATGTGTGTGTGTTTGTGTGTGTGTGTGTGTGTGTGTGTGTGTGTGTGTGTGTGTGTGTGTGTGTGTGTGTGTGCGTGTGTGCGCAAGACGAATTGGGAGAATCGACAGAGCATCTAATTCCACAGACACTTGCATCCGTTTCAGAATTCTCCAACAGAGTCAGCGTAGCGATGTATGTGTGACCATGTTGTATGATGTGTGAATGTGTGTATGCGGGTGTATGTATGTATGTATGTATGTATGTATGTAC
>NC_142942.1:12145543-12155543 GCF_046866305.1 Octopus bimaculoides | reverse complement strand
CAATACACACAGATAGAGAAATTAAGGCAAATAGACCAGATATAGTTGTCAAAGATCATGAAGAAAAAAAATGCTTTCTAATTGATGTATCAATACCAGCAGATGACAACGTTTCTCTAAAAGAAATAGAAAAACTTTCAAAATACAAAGACCTGGAAATAGAGATAACTCGAATGTGGAATCTAAAAACAGAAACAGTTCCTATCATAGTAGGTGCCTTAGGTATAATAAAAAAATATTCAGACAAATACATAACAAAAATAGCAGGACTTACAAATATATATAACATACAGAAAATTGCACTACTGGGTACTGCACACATTCTACGCAAAACACTTTCAATACAGTAAACATAAGAGCACCACAGCAAACCACAGCACATACCCAAGGCGCACAGAGCTGCGCTCGGTAGTGAAGTGAAAGCACGTTATAAAAATAAAACTACTGAATAATGATAATAATAATAATCATTCGACGTTCTGGCATTTCCGTTGTACATCCGAACCTGTTTCACTTGGTTTTGCTTCGATGAAATACGGCAGACGTGGTAGACAACGTCGAGATAACGGTATATAATTAAAGATATATAACTTACTGTTGAAGCAACTCCTCAAATAAACAAGACGGTATTTCATGAAATAAAATGTCTCGTATTTGCGTGTGACCTTCCTTAAGCGAACATATTATCGCTATAAATTATAGACATTGTGTACATTGACAGTGATGTGTATAATAATAATTACGCTCAGCTTTAATGACACATTATCTATTATATTGACAGACAGCAATGTTAAAACTATTTTCTCGCCAGGCGATTTATCATATTAAAAATACCCTACAACATTCATCGAGTCTCTTTATATTTTAGCACCCTTTTTCACATCTCCCTATATATCTCACCTTTTCTTTTGCTCTTCTCCCGTCCCTCTCTCTCTGTCTCTTCATGCTTATTTTTTATGTCTTTCCTTTTCTCTTTTTCTTATTCTCTTCCTTCTCAGATATTGGCTCTGTTTTTCTTCTTTATATTTTCTTAAACGAAATACATTTTTTTTCTTTTATTCCTGTCATCCTAAAAAATAACATAATGTCTCCAGACCATAGTGCTATGCGACTTTGTCGTTGATCTCAGTCGGGGTTACAGCCATCGATCCCAATAATTCTACTTTTGAGTCTTCTCTTTTCAGGGGCCGACATTGGGTTAAACGGGAAAAAAAAAGAAACAAACAAAAACAACACATGTAACAACAACACTACCAATAAACGAAAAAAGCAATCAATAACGAGATATTAGGATGTGGCTTTACATATAGTGACAGGGCGAGCTGAAGCAACTGGGCGCAGCTGTTTAGGCGCATGCGATTTGACACTGCCTCACTGAAGATTAAACTTGTTTTGGGGACCGTACATTTTAACACTGGAAGTAAACAACACAGGAGTGCACACAGGCAGAAATATAGATATACAGGTGTGAAAAGTGAAACAGAAACAGAGAGACAAAGAGATATATTAGAACGAGAGAAGCATTAAAACGACTAGTGTCAAATAAGTCATCGTCACATCAACGATGTCAAATAAGTCATCGTCACACCAGCGATGTCAAATAAGTCATCGTCACATCAGCGATGTCAAATACGATCGTGCTGAAGCATCTCAACCTTATGACAAGGATTGTAATAGTTGAAAAGTATTTCGGTAACAAACTGTGCCCCTCACGTGTTTATCCCTTCTTTCATTTTCAGTGTGTACGTGTGTGTGTGTGTGTGTGTGTGTGTGTGTGTGTGTGTCTGTCTGTCTGTCTGTCTCCGTGTGTTTGTATATGTGTGTTAGTGTGTCTGTGTGTGTATGTTTGTGTGGTGTAAGAGGTCTGTGAGCGTGGTCTGGATACACCATGTTACTATGTGAACTATTTTTAGTAATAGCTACTTTATTCTAATAGATTATTGCAAGATTGGTTATAACTAGTATGACTGCAATAATCCATAATGGATACAATGTATGTTTTTATTCGGCATTATTTTTAAATATGAATTTTTGCTCTTGATTTGTATGTGGCGCATTTATAATGTACCCTGTGATAGTTGCTTCTATTTGATGTTCTCCTTTGTCGTTTGTAAGGAGACAAACAATACATTTTTACCAGCCGCTACTTTAAGTCTGTTTTTATAGAGCCAGGATCACCGGTGATTTTGTCGGGGTTAAAGTAGTTACAAAACATTGTCTGAGAGAACGGTGTAAGAACACTACTCTAAGATCATTTGCGTTTAGAGATAACTGTGAAGAGGGTATGTAGGTATAAGGTATGGAAATGTGAATAAAAGGACGAATGGTTATGCTGCTCTTTGCGGGAAATTGCAAATTCCGAAATGTTCCCTTACACTGGATAGGGCATTTGGCCAGCATTTTGTGTTCTCTTTTCGCAACCATCGGAGCGCCAAGCACTCCTCACGCACACAGGTTCATGAGATGGTTGTGATCTATAAATAGTTTCGAGTGGGAACCGGAGATAGAAGTATGGACACACAATGCACATGTACACACAGAATTCGTAAAACTCCTGCTCATGATTGGACAAACACATATTGTCAGCCAATAAGGGACATGCTCAGCTGGTTAAAATCAAACAACTGACATACAAATCTGTGGTGTTGAGCAGTATATTTGCTGCAGCCCATGTTTTACCCCAAGACAAAACATGTACATGACAGCTCATCCAATCAGTGAAAATCAGAAGGCATGAGAGTCATTGCCTGGTATTGCATCAATTATTATTATTATTATTATTATTATTATTATTATTATTATTATTATTATTATTATTATTATTATATGGTTATTGCCTTTCTAGTTGTTTGATGTTGAATTTTATTTCATACGTGCGCGATATTGGTGTTTTGCCTTTGATGTTTTCCCTAGTTTTTATAGTTGTTTAGTTCCAGTGGGTAATCGGAGCTGCATTTTTATGATGTCTTGTCGGTCATGTAATACTAATGCGTCTATAATTTTATTGCCGATTGTCTAAGTCGGCCATTGAGGTGTTATTGAATTCTGTAAACCTTGGTTCTTTTTTTCTCTGTGGGACACGTCCCACAGAGAGGTTTTTGAAGTTTCCAAAAGTGTTTTTACTTTCTTCATTAATGTGTGAATGTGTTGTTATGTTACATGTTGGGTGAACCGAGAAAATACTCAGGGAATTGTTCGATTACGGTATCTAACTGCGGGAAGCACTAGCTGGTATGTAGAGAAAACGGTTTGGGCTTGGCTGAAGGAAGTACTTGGTGAAGTATGTGTGTGTATGTGTGTCTTGTTGCAAATTATTTCGGATTTAAAGAGAGTTTAGTTGTGATGCTATTATGTTACCGCTTCTGTTACTTACAGAACCCAGTACACAGAGGGCGTTCAATTCTTCCACATTGATAGTGTCTGTAAGAATACTGAAGCGTTATAGTTAGAGCACGTAATCTGGAGGGTAACTGTTGATATTAGTGGTATGCTTATGTTTCCTAATGCGCTATGTGTTGCTAATTTTTTATTTTAAATTTTTCTAGTGTGATGTCTTCGTGTAGTTTAAGTTTACGAATGTCATTTCTGACATTCAGGTATCGTATGCGTGTTTTTTAAGGTATGCTATAAGAGATCTTCCATCAGTATTACAAAAGAGTCTTTGTAGCAAAATCTGAATGCAGTTTGGAATACTGAGTGTTCTGTACTTAGACAACAACAATGCTACTTACATTGTTGTTCCGTAAATGTCGTGTATGATGATAAAATCTTTTAGTTTCATAAAGGTGTTTTTAATGTCATTAAGCCATTATTGACATAACTTTACGCGAGCTATTTTTGTGTTCAACGGTATATTTTTTAATATAATATAAGCGAACCTGTGATGTTAGAAAGGGAGATAATAACTATACATCCAGTCTATATTGTTGCTTCTGCAGTTGCTGACATTGTCATTATCTTTTATCAAGCCGTGCATTGTAGTAGAGTATTTGTGAAAAGTGTATGGAAATGCATGTGCGAGTGTTGTGTACAATTTGTAAGACGCTTACCTTCATATGAGTTTCTGGGTTGTCTCATGTACATTCGTAGTTTCTTTCGTTTGTCATCAATGTTGTCACGTGTTTGGAAGAGTGTTTCTGTCTTTCAAACATATCCTTCGAACAGCGTTCGAAAAGCGTTCAAGCCAAATAATCGTTATCTTTTTTTTTTGTTTTTGTTTCTTTTTTTTTTACCTAAAATATTATTTACATCCACATAGTAGGATATTATTTGTGGAAGGATATTATTTGGCTGGGATCTTTTTGCAAGTCTAGCAAACGAGCAGAAGCTTCCTCGTCACAATATATTCACGAACGATGAACTTTCAACATTGATCGAGCATTGGGCTCACAACACAACACCATAAGACCGGGTACGAAATTTAGTTAGGTGGGGTGCAAACCCAGATCCAAAGCGTATTACAAACAATATCGATTGTTACAATCTTAGTATCAAAACAAACACAACCCCAACTACGACGACGCTGCTACTAGCACCAACACCACTAACAACAATAGCTATGACTACAGTACTACAACAATAACTGTAGCAACACCATAACCAACATCATCAATAATACGACCAACAGGAGCAATAAACAGGGCACTAGCATCCCAATTACAAAGACACTGCCACCACAACGAAAAACAATAACAACAACTATAACAACACTACCACCACAAACAACATCACTGACAGCAGCAACTATATATACAATACTAGGAAAATTCAACTTCATAAATATTTCCCGTAACAAACCAAATAAACTCTACCAACCCACAACAATACCACCAATAAGAAACATCGCAAAGAACCGTTACAACACTACTACCACTACTAACATCACAACCACGAAGAACAGGATCGCTACTAACAATAACATCGCCAACATTATCACGAGCGCCAACAACAACAATTTCAACAACAACTAAGTCGCCAACATCAACCCCAGTAATAATATCAACAATATCAGGAACGACAACAGCATTGCTGCCATTACTAACATCACAACCAGCACCACCACCAACAGCAACAACAGCAGCATCGCCAACAACATCAATATTATTATTATTAACAACAGCAACAACAACAACGCCATCATTATCACCAACAGCATTATCACCACCGCAGCCACCAACAAAACAACAACAACATCGCAAACGTCATTACCAGCATCATCACCAAGCACAACCACTACCACTCAACATCACCAACGTTACTACCAACAGCGCCATCAGGAACGCCACGACCACCAACAACAACATCACTAACATCGCCACCAACAATAACATCACCAACGCCAACAACAACAAAAACAACAACAATTCTAACAAGGTAGTTATATTAGAATGTAGAAGTTCCCAGCCTTAACTGAAATGATGAGTCATTAAATATAGAAAGAACGAGTGGAAGGACGAACTTCACATCCAATTAAACAGCTTACTGATGTTAGTTTAGCACAATTAACAATTGTAGCAATTTACATTGCCACCACTTAATGGACGAAATATTTTAAATTTCTACCTACTCAGCTCTCTTCACCGCTTTGCTTCTGTGTATCTCTTGTGACTATTTCTATATTTAACGGTGTGTCTGTCTGTCTATCTATAAATTCTTCTCACGCCCTCAACTCTCTTTCTCTTTCTATTTTCTATTTATCTCTCCACCTCTCTCTGTCTCTCTTTCTCTCTGTATATGCATATATGTATATTTTACATATGTGTGTATATATGTATATAGTATATATGTATATAGTATATATGTATATAGTATATATGTATATAGTATATATGTATATAGTATATATGTATATAGTATATATGTATATAGTATATATGTATATAGTATATATGTATGTGTATATGTATATATATGATATATTATACATGTATGCATATATGTATATATTATATATGTACGTATATATGTCCATAAAGAGATATGTATATAGATAGATAGATAGATAGATAGATAAATAGATAGATAGATAGATAGATAGATAGATAGATAGATAGATAGATAGACAGACAGATAGATAGATAGATAGATAGATAGATAGATAGATAGATAGATAGATAGATAGATAGATAGATATGCCTATATATGCGTGTATGAATGGCGAGTATATGTTTGTACGTCTGTATATAGGGATGTAGATAGGTCTGTAGGTAGGTAGGTAGGTAGGTAGGTAGGTAGGTAGGTAGGTAGGTAGGTAGGTAGGAATGTTTATTCGTTTGCTGTCTTCAATTACTGGAATGCGGCCATACTGAGGCACCGCCTTAAAGGGATATTGTCATGGGTCACCAGAGCAATTTTATTATTATTAGCACAAAATATTTCATCCATAAGAGACTGTGTTAGAAAACAGACCCAGAAGAAATTTCTTCTGGTATATTATTCATAATAGTTTATTAAATATGTTAATTTCTCTCTTTGTTCTCCGCACACCAAACACAATATTACGCGATTTTGGTCACCCCAGAGAGCATTCTCTAAAATAACAAAATTCATGACCGATGTTAATTATTTGGGACCGTCTAAAATCATTGAAACTTTACTTTTTCCAGCAACTGTGGGCATTTATGGCTGCCACTTGACGTTTTACTTCAAGGCGTCGAGCTGGCAGAATCGTTAGCACGCCGGACAAAATGGTTAGTGGAAGTTCGTCCGTCTTTACATTCTGAGCTCAAATTCTGCCGAAGTCGACTTTACATTTCATCTTTTCGGGGTCGATAAAATAAGTACCAGTTGAACACTGGGATCGATGTAATCGACTTCACACCTCCCCTAAAAATTTTTGGAACCATTGTTAATATTATTCAAATTCTACTGAAGTCGGCTTTGCCTTTCATACATTTTTAGAGTTGATAAAATAAATACCAGTGACTGGAGTCACATGTAATCAACTACGCACCTCTTCCCAAATTTCAGACCTTGTTTCTATAGCGAAGATTATTATTATTATTATTATTATTATTATTATTATTATTACGAAGGAGTGGCTGCGTGGTAAGTAGCTTGCTTGCCAACCACACGGTTCCGAGTTCAGTCCCACTGCGTGGCACCTTGGACAAGTGTCTTCTACTATAGTAGAAGACACTTACCCAAGGTGCCATGCAGTGGAACTGAGTCCAGAACCATGTGGTTCGCAAGCAAGCTACTTACCACACAGCCACTCCTATATATATATATATATATATATATACACCAAAGCTCAAATACTGAAAGCTCATATATACCAAACTCAGATATATATATATATATATATCTGAGTTTGATATATATGAGCTTTTAGTTTCCCTCATTTACAACTATTTATATTGTGGTTTCATAGATATGACTTTGCATATGAGTTTGCCTACAAAGATAGATAGATACATACATACATAGTTGTACAGATAGGTAGGTACGTAGGTACGTAGGTAGGCACGTAGGTATAGATTGCTTTGAAGGTATACACACAGGTATATATTTAAGCGCACACTCCCCAAAACACACACTCACACACATACGTACATACATATATATATATATATATATATATATATATTTACACACATATACATATGTGTGCGCGCGCTCGCGAATGTTTACATATATTTATATAGATATATATATATACACATCTCTTTCTCTCAGACTCTCCTCTCTTTCCCTCTCTCTCTATACATATGTATATACATGTGTGTGTGCGTGTGTGTGTGTATGTGTGTGTAATGTGTGTGCGTGTGTGTGTGTATTTGCCAATCAAATTTCCTCGAAAACAGTGGCAAATCATTGAAATTTATATAGTTCCATGTCATTCCAGAAAGGTTAATCGATTCCTTTATTGCAACGCAGAAGGTGTGTGACTTGCTTAGCATGAATATTTACTTCATTATCCGATTCCAGTTTAACAAATATAGTGGACAGAGTTTAGAAGTGACCCACGAACAGCTTGACATGTTGTTTAGCCAACGTGACACATCTCACTTTAGCTGGCAAACAGTTAGTCAGACCAGACAAGAATCCTCTAAATAGTTGTCGAACATTATATCCAGTATCCCAAGACATATCTGAGGACATGACCGTACGCAAGGATATGCCCATGTTCTAACATGTATTAATTCCAATTGAATATCAGTCGAATGTTGTTAACACATATTCTGAAGGGTTTAAATTTATGTCACTGTGCTACAAGACACATTCAAAGACGATATGGAGATTTTCATCATCTAGCTCAATTCTAGTACTGTTCATTCTTTCATTATAATTCAATGAGTATGTATGGTGGTTGTTCTTGTTATTAAACTTGTTCTCTTTGTGTCCAGTTTAATTTGGATATTGTAGTTTGGGTAAGAAGAGGCAACATTTTATGTCGAAGGGCACACCAACGGACACAAGTGTATGTTCTACAATGCAGATAGCAGGAATCTCAATTGTGTCTTTATGTTGAAATTTACAGCTGCAGTGGAACGGGAGATTTTTTCCTCGACGGCGCATGCAATTATGCTCTTTATGTCAAGATATTAAAAGCTATTGTCTAGCTTGCTCTTCTAACATTTCTTAAAACTGATGTATATATTATTTTAGCGAGATGGGGCCCGATTTCATTTTGCGAGTATCACAACTGTTTGGTTAGACTAGTAATTAAACGATTGATGGATTGAATATCAAGATATTTGGGAATTAGCTTCAAAATCTCCTGACGTGATGGTTCCTAAATTCTTCTTATTGAAATATTTCAAGAATTAATTACACTTATTTAATTGTTAAGATATCTCATCCACATATCGTTAACACAAATGTCGATGTACACACAGAGAGAAACAGGGAGAAGCAAGTAAAAAGGCAGACAAATTGATATATAGTTGTAAATGAATAGACATTTGTTTGTGTGTTTGAATTACGAGATGTCATAATTGATAAATTTGACAACATGACAGCTAATTTACGTCGCTCAGTTTGCAGATTGGTCCCTAAAATCTGAAACCCTGTTTGGCAGTAAAAGGATCGCATTTTCAGCATTTCATTTGAACATATCAAATTATGATTAATAAATGATTTTTGCTTCAGTTTTCATTTGCCTGTATCTTCTCTCATTATGAATATCAATTGGAGCAGTCTCTGCGCATCACATACACACGCACATAAAAAGATGCACGCACACACACGCACGTGTATGTATAAGCATATATATGCATGGGTGCGTATGAGAGAAAGTGTGTTTGTGTGTGTGTTTTGCATACATGTATATGTATATGTATATATATATATATATATATATATATATATATATATATATATATATATATATATATATATATATATATAAATATATATATATATATATATATATATATATATATATATATATATATAATACAAATAATATGTGAGTATATGCATTATACGTACATGTATGTATATACCTACATCTACATATATATATATATATAGATGCATATCTGGGTACAGGACGTCACAAAAAAAACGTGGACAAAATGAAGAACAGAACATAAACAGAGCACAGAAAACAAACAGGCCACTTAGAGAATATTTTCATCAGCTGCCCCTATTCTAAACTAAGCGTTTCGAAGAGTTTATATATACTCAATTTTGGGGGATTAATCGTTATGTGGGTATTCTATTTCAGATATTACAAACATAACCTAATGAGTATATCTGACAGTAAAAACATAGTATCAGTTTGCACATCGCGAAATAACACTTAAAGGGTATAACCAAAATTACCAGCTGGGTATATAATGTACTTCATTAATCAAACTTTAGTTAATACTTATATTCATCAAATATGAAGGAACTACACGTGTTTCGGTATGGGAAGATTACAATATATATACATATACACAACTGTATACCTATATATACATACATATATAAATACGTATATGCAATCATCAGATTTACAATTATTCTAACATCTCTTCAGGTACTATTTCAAAATATTATATATCTAATT
>NC_142942.1:12135543-12143043 GCF_046866305.1 Octopus bimaculoides | reverse complement strand
TATATATATATATATATATATATGTATATATATATATATACAAATATATGTTACGTATATGCATTTAGGTATATATTTTTCTATCTATTTATCTGTTTGTTCATCTACGTATCCATCTACACGTACAGGCACGCACGCACACACACACATATATATATGTATGTATAAATATATACATATGTGTGTGCGTGTGCGTGTGTGAGCGCGTGTCTGTGTATGTATGTATATATATAGAGAGAGGGGGGGGGGATAGAGTGTCTCACTGAGCGAGTTGTAACTATTGTGGGACAATGATGTTGATGATGACGATGATGATGTCACTTATGATGATAATGACGACGACGACGATGACGACGACGACGACGACGACGACGACGACGACGACGACGACAACGATGACGACGACGACGACGACGACGACGACGACGATGACGACAATGATGGCGGCGCTGATGATAATGAAAGTAATGAAATACATAAGCACACAAGGAAAATACCCCCTTCCCCCACCCCACCCCCCATAAAACCCCCAGAAAGACAGACAGCAAATCAACGTGAAATGATAAATAAAATAAAAATAAAGAAATAAAGAAATAAAAAAAAGTTACCACTGTTAAATCATTGAACAGAAAACAAGACAGAAAATTTAATGAGAGCCAGGTGTGACAAACAGACTAAATATTCCGCTTTTTCTCATTTTCTAACTTTCTCTCTCTCTCTCTCTCTCTCTCTCTCTCTCTCTCTCTCTCTCTCTCTCTCTCTCTCTCTATTTCTTCCTCTCACTATCGATAGAAATAAGGTTTTGTGTGTTTGTTTTTTCTTTGGTTTTTGTTTGAGTTTTTCGTCTTCTTTTCTTGGTGATCTTTATCGATCGTCAAGCGAAACGACGCCATGCAAACGAAGTTTGTGTGTCTACATATCTGAGTTTGCACCCAGATGTGTGAGTGTGTGAGTGTGTGTGTATGTTTGTGTGTGTGTGTGCGTGTGTGTTTCTGCGTGTGTATGTGTGTGTGTGTGTATGTGTCTGTGTGTGTGTGTGTGTGTGTGTGTGGTCGAGTGTGTGCGTTTTAATTTTAAAAAATAATTCTCAGAAAATAAAAAAAAGACATCAACAAACAACAAACATCAATAACAATAATTACTTTAAGACGATATTATAGCTTAACAAAAAGAAAAATTTATTAACTAGCTACATACACACACACACATACTCACACACTCACACACACACACACACAAATAATGCAGGTGGATTTTAAGATGACGCACATAATGTAAGCCATATCCAAGAGAAATTGCGATAGAGATAGAACGCCTCGGCCTTATGGCGTAAATATCTCTTTCTCTCTCTATGTATATATATATATATATATATATATATATACATGGAGCGATATTGTGTATATTATGATATTGTGTATACTGACCTAGCCAGAGAGGTAGCATCATATTGGAAAACATTTACCTGTTTCATGATGATTCTGACCGCTCATCAAAATGGCGGCATCATGGCAGCTGCTCAACGCTTTATGAACACAGTGAATGATGTAAGACGTGACATGGAGAGCGGTGAGCTGGCAGAACAGTTAGCATCGCAGACACACTGCTTACCGGCATTTCATCCGGCTTTACGTTCCGAGTTCAAATGTCACCGTGGTCGACTTTGTTTTTCATCATTTTTGGCGTCGATAAAATAAGTATCAGTTGAACAATGTGATTCGATGTAATCCACTAGCCTCCTCCCCAAAACTTTCTGGCCTTCCGCCAAAATTTGAAACCATTATTATTTATTGCCTTTGCACAGCTTCTATCGCTGGAGATGTACTACAGTGCCTGCTGTTCCCTACCAGTTAACTAAGGTAACACACATTTTTCGAGCACCATCCGGAGTATTCGAGCGGTTCCAAGCAGTGCTGTTTTCTGCAAGTGCTCCACCCTTATTACAACCTCTATTTGTTCCATGTACTTCTCAAGATTTTTACTCACTGTTCCTAGAGCTCCGATAGTTATTGGCACTACTACCAACTTTTTCATCGACCACAACTGCTTAATCTCCCCAGCTAACCTCTCATATCTCTCGACTTTTCTTTCTTCCTTATCGCAAAGATTGTTGTCAGCTGGGCATGCTATATCTATGATCCAGCATAGTTTGCTTTCTATCTCCATTAACACTATGTCTGTCTTCCTATTCTCTATCTCATGGTCGCACTGAATCATAAAATTCCAAAGGATCTTTGCATTACTATTTTCGATCATGCCTTCGGGTTTATATTCGTACCACATTTTTTGCACTGTCAAGTCCATACTTGTTGCAAAGTGTCCAATGGACAAGCCTGGCTATATTGTCGTGGCGTCTCTTATATTCCTTCTGGGCTAGTGGCGTACATTGGCTGCCATGCGGTTTCACCGTTTTGTCCACAGATTCTGCACTTATCACTTAAATTTTTCTGTCATTAACTCAAATCTCCAAGTACCTATAGCCCGTCTCTTGTTTCTGCTTCATAACCTCCCCCGACAGTCTCGTTAGCCCGTCCATACATTTCATTTTGCCTTATTATTATTATTATTATTATTATTATTGAGTGAGAGAGCAGTGCATGCCATCAAAGTGACACTGGGGTAAAATATACGAAGCCCAATATACCCATCATGACTACCTGTCTGATAAGGGTACACCAGGCACATGCATTACAACCATATGTGCGCGACATGGTGATCTCATATCAAGATAAACAGCGCATGACCTCGAAGGTGGGGCCCAGTTAGAACTTTCTTCAGGTCGAGTAGCCCATCCCGCTCAAAAGGTCCCTGAATAAGGTTTATTTAAGGATGTTGAGCAAAACACCCATGTTTCCAAGGTGAATTATTCAAATCCCAAAGAATTCCTCTCAGCACATGGCTATGATGCTCCCCCACTACTTCTGCTCATGATCAGAGATGCACATATCGTCAGCCACCAAGAGACATGCTCAACTGGTTAAGGTCAAATAACTGACATACAAATCTGTGTTATTAAGCAGAATATTTGCTGTAGCCCATTTTTTTATACCAAGAAAAAACAATATACATGATAACACTTCCAAACAATTAAGATCAGAAACCATGAGAGCCACTGCCTGGTACTGCATCCGGGCATGTTATTATTATTATTATTATTATTATTATTATTATTATTATTATTATTATTATTATTATTATTATTATTATTATTATTATTATTATTATTATTATTATTTTTCTTTTTTTAGGGCGGCGAACTGGCTCGAACGTTAGCACGCTGGGCAAAATATTTAGCGGCATTTTCTCCACCTGTACATTCTGAGTTCAAATTCCGCCGAGGTCAACTTTACCTTTCATTCTTTCGGGCTCTATAACTTGAGTACCAGTGAAACACTGGGTTTGATGTAATCGACTAGTCCCCTCCCCCAAAATTCCGGGCCTTTAGTAGAAAGGATTATTACTATTATTATTGTTTTTATTATTATTATTATTATTATTATTATTATTATTATTATTATTATTATTTGTTCTAACTTTATATTCCACCAAGATCACCTTCGCCATTTCATCCTTTCGAGGTGGATAAAAAAAAAGTACAATTGGAGTCCTGGGATCGATGGAATCGATTTACTCGCTCCTCTATCACAAATTTGTGGTCTTCTGCCAAAATCTGAAGACACCATTTTTACTACACCGGACTGACCCCCACCACCCCAGAAAATATATCATTAATTACCTCCCTTTAAGTATTGAATTAGCTCAAAATTCCGTCAGTATCAACTTAGCCTTTTTGTTGTTTGTTATTGTTATTATTATTATTATTATTATTATTATTATTATTATTATTATTATTATTATTATGACTAGTAACGTGAAGTCGATAAAACAAAATACCAATATATGTAAAAATGTGCTAGCAGAGGGAGGTCAATATGGCCGACCACAAAACCACAGCCGACCCTTCCACACACACACACACACACACACACACGGGGCACCACCACCACCACCACCACCACCACCACATTCTCTGTGTACCTATGTTTGAAATCTTTACCAATTTAAACCGCTAACATTGCCAATATATTTCAATTGGTCGTGAAAAATGTTTATATGTTTTATTTATTATTTATTTTAGTAATTTGTTAGTTGTTATTGATTTTTTTATATTTCTGTTTCATATTTGTCTTTGTCTGTTTTTCGTTTGGTGTCTGTTTTTGTTTTTGCTTTTTTGCGTTGTGGACGTTGTTGTTGTTGTTATTGTTTTGTTCGTTCCTTCCTACACAGTTTCCAATACATGTTCAAAGTGACCGATATCAAAGTCTATAAGCTATTTTGATCGGTCTAACGATTTCACACACACACACACACACATACACATACACAAACATACACACACAAGCGCACTATCTCTCTGTCTCACATACACACATACAGACTCATACAAACTCACATACATAGACACTGATGATGGCGTACTCACTTGCGCACACAGTGGGACACACAAACCGACATATACACGCACGGAGACGGACACACACATACACATAAAATCACAAGCACACACACATATATACAGATACACGGACACACGGACACACAAACGTACATACACATGTACTTAAACACAGACAGACGCACACATACACGGAGATGCACACATGTACAGAAATACGGATACACGGTTGAATACATACCGACATATTGGGACATACAAGATCGGAATCGGATACGGACATATATATATATATATGTAGGTAAACGGACATAAACATATGAAGTGAGTGTGTGTGTTTGTGTGTGTGTTTGTGTGTGTGTGTGTTTGCATGTGTGTGTTTCCGTAAATATATGTATATACATACATATATATATATATGTATATATATATATATATATATATATATATATATATATATATATATATATATATATATATATATATATATATATATATATATATAACAATATATTATAAATTAACTACCAACAAAAATAATTGGTAAGCTAACTTAAAAAATCATCACCTAAATCGCAGAAAAAAACGACAGTGAAGATAAGCATCTTAATGAATTCTTTATACTGAAATATATATTGAAGAAGATAAATATGTTCTTTTGAATTTATACGTTTTTGCGTCGTAACTCCTTTATTATTATTAATATATATATATATATATATATATATATATATATATATATATATATATATATATATATATATATATATATATATATATATATATATATACAAGTGGAAGTGCTGAAAAGTTCCTGACTTTGTGGGTGTCGTGAAAAACCTGGCTGGAGGCCCAAACTTCCGAGTGCTTTTTAAGGTCTTATAAAACCTCCAAGGACTGCTGTTTGAATCTGAGAGGGGAATATGTTGAATAAAATCATAATTAGCTGATCCTCCTTAATTTTCTTTAACCCAAACCCAGGAAATTTTCAGCCCCTCTTCCCCTTGTATGTATATATACATATATGCATACATACAGCGTAGCTAGGGGTAGGGGGCTCCGCTCCGGGTGGCACTTTCAAAGCGACACTACTTTCGGGTCTGCTGAAGGCAATATGTGATTTTGTGGCGTCAGGGGGTGGCAAAAGTACCAGTGAAACACTGGGGTCGATGCAATTGACTAGCCCCCTCCCAACAAATTTCAGACCTTCAGTCTTTAAAAGAAAGGATTATTACCAGGTCAAGTGACTCTGTAGAGGTATCGTTCTTAGCATAAATATGTCAGGTACCGGTTTCAAATTTTAGCAAAAGGCCACAAATTTCGGTGGAGGGCATAAAGTCAATTACATCGACCTCAATTTTCAACTTGCACTTATTTTATCTGCCCCGAAAGAATGAAAGACAAAATCGACCTTGGCGGAATTTGAACTCTGAACGTAAAGACGGACAAATGCCGCTAAGCCTTTTGCCCGGCGTGCTATCGATTCTGCCAGTTCACCGCCTTATTTATGTCAGATGTTAAATAATGATCCCCAAATCTACTCAGAAACATTTATTTAGAACGCCAAATAAATTTTACATAGATAAAATGGCGTGTATCAATATGAGCCCTCTCTTTATATGCCAAGATAAAGTCATATTTAAGCTGATAAGGCTTCTGTAACCCAGAACACTATATTCTCTTTCTTTTGTGTCACTGTGAACTTAATGATCACCTTGAACACAGAGTGAAGAGCGTACTTGAACGCATCAAACGAGTCAATTAGTTATTTACTGTGCCAAGAAGAAGCGTTGGTTTACGCCAAAAATTTAATAAGAAATATTTTAAAACAGCTATCTACGCATCATAACAAACGTATATATACTGTTGAAAATATTGTGTTTCCGAAGCAAGAGCTCATTGTGACTGTCTTAGTCAGGACCACAACTCTTAAATAATGTTTCTATTATATAACTGATTCACACAACTGAAAACTGGATCTGTGCTAACAAAATTTTGTTTACCGATCTTCCTCTCAATTGTATGTCATTAATTCAAATCCGAGACAAAGGTACATTACGTTCTCTTAAATCTAAGTATCACTTCTTGTTTATGAGGCGACTACTAAGTGCAGTTACCTCTGGCAGACTAGTATAGGAGATCCTTTAAAGAATTTAATATGAGAGATATAATGGTTTACTGCATTGCCAATGGTTAGAAGTCTGTAGAGACATAAACACTGAAAAACGGATGATATAGATTGTGAATGTGTGAGGCTTTATCTGATGAAGACTCTAAATGATTTTATAGAATTTAAAGTTCCAAAGGAACGGCAGATTATGCATGAATTACTTTCTTTCGTTCATGATCTAACTAATACTTAATCCTTCTGCTAAGAATTTTGCATACAAGATGGATGACGATAATGTGGGAGAATGGATGAATGTATATATGAGGCAATAGTTAATGTTTCTCATTATAGTGACTCAGAAATTATACAGAGGGATCGATACTGGCTAGAGAAAGAAAGAAGATATTGCGTAAGAAAGCAGGGATGAAAACGAGAAAGGGTGTAGAAGGGATTCTTTATTAATTCAGTTGACCATGTGAAGTACTACAATGGACTGGTCTCGATTCATTCCACCGAATATACCATAAGGCAGTCGTTCTCAGCGATAAATAAGAATTTTGTATACCGCTAAAGCGATGTTTGCCTAAAAGGAGATTTAGCAATAAAATATTAAAGACTGAAGGATAGTCTTTCGCAGCAGAGAACATCATAGAAATTCCGTTATTAAATATTTGTCTCTCTTGTATATCACGTGATACGCAGGACGTATTTGCCTGGTGCCCATGTATAAAATCATTTATCTTTTACATGTTTCAGTCATTAGACTGCGGCCATGCCGAGGTACTGCATTGATGAACTTTTTAGTCAAATGAATCGACTCCAGTAGTTATTTTTTTCTTTTACCTTGTACTTATTTTGTCGGGCTTTCTTGCCTAACCACTAAGTTACAATGCCGTAAGTGTATTGACACTCGTTGTCAAGCAATGGTGGGGGA
>NC_142942.1:12125543-12130543 GCF_046866305.1 Octopus bimaculoides | reverse complement strand
TTTATTTCGAAGCAGTTTTCGTCATTTATTTTAATTCTGAAAACAATGCGTGATTATGATTAGAAACAAAATTGGTTACACACACCCAAACAACACACATACATACATACATCACATATATGTGTATCGATATAGATAGATAGATAGATAGATAGATAGATAGATAGATAGATAGATAGATAGATAGATAGATAGATAGATAGATAGATAGATAGATAGGGCGAGAAAAAGAGAGATTATATATATATATATATATATATATATATATATATATATATATATATATATATATATATATACATACATACATACATACATACATACATACATACATACATACATACATACATACACATATATATATACATACATATATATCTATACATACATATATATATATATATATATATATATATATATATATATATATATGGCATTAATAAAATTACAGGAAGTATTTGTTTTTGTTTTATGCTTATGGAACATACAGGCGTTTCGATAAATTAACTGCCAATATTGCATAATTGCTTGTTGAAACATTATGAGATGAATTAATAAGATTATATAATGTTTCAACAAGCAATTATGTAATCCTGGCAGTTAATTTACCGAAACGTGTATATGTCTTACAAGGCATAAGATATATGTTTTCTTTCTCTTATTAATGTTTTCTGCATTTCATTACTTCTCATACGTCATTCTCTATTCCGCACATTAACCATCTCTATCGCTTGAGCCTCACGTTTTCCCTGTTGTCTACCTTCTGTAAGAATATCACCTCTAGTTATACATTTATACAAGTGTGTTCTTCGCATACTTATTCCTTTGTAAGTTGCATCAGTCATATTTTAATGACAACACGTCCCATTTCCAAGATCAAAATGAGAGTGGTCACTGTACCGGAGTAACAGTTGTTTAGGAACTGCATTGTATATGATGGCCACAATGTCTTTTATCAAGGCGGGAATCAGTGTGATTGCTTGTCCATTAAATATGTTGATAATTTCCTCATTTATAGAATCAGTAACAACACTGACTTTTCTTTTTGTAGGACCTGGATTCCTTACTGAAACAAAGTAGGACCAAACACTAGCAATCATCATTTCTATTGTAATTTCGTACTTGTCTCAAGGCAGCGAGCTGGCAGGATCGTTAGCACGCTGGGCGAAATGCTTAGCAGTATTTCGTCTGTCTTTAGGTTCTGAGTTCAAATTCCGACGAGGTCTAGTTTGCCTTTCATCCTTTCGGGGTCGATAAATTAAGCACCAGTTACGCACTGGGGTCGATATAATCAACTTAATCCGTTTGTCTGTCCTTGTTTGTCCCCTTTTTGTGTAGCCCCTTGTGGGCAGTAAAGAAATAAGACACGTTAGCACGCAGGGCGAAATGCTTAGTGGTATTTCGTCTGTCTTTACATTCTGAGTTCAAATTCCGCCGAGATTGACTTTGCATTTCATCCTTTCGGGGTTGATCAATTAAGTACCAGTTGTGTAAAGGGGTCGATCTAATCAACTGGACCCCTCCCCGAAAATTTCGGGCCTTGTGCCTTGAGTAGAAAAGAATTTTGTACTTGTCCCACCAAGCATTGATAACATTTAGCTTCCAACACCCGCTGGTCTTTTACGAACCTAATGAAGCCGTTCTTCTTCAACACTGCGATAGATATTGATGATGTATTCTTGTGATCACCTCCCTCCCAATCTAAAGACTCCCAACCTAAAGACTCCTAACCTAAAGATCATTGATTCCATTCATCATCGTGTATACATATTAATCCAACAGAGTGATTATTTTGACATTATTCCCATTCATAAGCGTCATATCTCAAATGTTCTGTTTTCTTGGAAAGAGAAGAGATCATAATCCTTAAACAATGGATCATAATCCTCATTCAGTTGGCTAAATAGCTGCAAAGCTCTATAGTATTTACATAAAGCAATGTCGCAATGTCCCCAGTTCCGAGTTGAAAGTTTCTCGCAAAACACGGACCAATGATCAAAAGGAATTGTCATATCAGAAATGGTATCGTTTGCAAATTTTTCGCACACGGCCAGCAATTTTAGGGTTTGGAATAAGTTGATTACATCGACCCGAGTATTCAACTGGTACATATTTTATCGACCTCGACCCTGAGGGATGAAAGGCAAAGTCGACCTCGGAAGAGTTTGAACTCAGAACGTAAAGACGGACGAAATGTAACTAAGCATTTTGCCCGGCGTGCTAACGATACTACCAACTCACTACTTTCGTGTCAGAGGTAATATTACATGTGGTACATAAAAGTTCCAGTTGTCACTATACACATACTAGAGGCCCCATACTAGTTTCAGAATTTGTTGGCTCATGTTTGGCATTTTACACATTCGGGGTGCAGTTTGAATGTAAAACTCTACTGTCCCTCTTTAATTTCTCTCATGTCAATTTTTTTCCCCCGAAGAATGACACTTTTTGTTGATTTTATTAAATAATAAAAGCAAGTCTTGCTGGCGCAGACAAACACACATCTCTTTAAAGTCTGTTTGATCGTATTAGAGCCGTGTATCTCATAGAAAGTGGGTGCTTTTTAAAATTTCAAATAGATGCTGACAAATTGCCATATTTAATAAAATTAAAATGATTCCTAAATTTCTAAACATCTCCACGATCATAATGAAGTTAGAAGAATTATGTGGATTCAAACAATATTTTGTGTCTTCATTAATAAATTGTGGGTTAACAAAAAAATGTACTGGGGTTAGTATTTGACAGTTTGCAAGCTTCTGTGGTAGCGACCAAGTTAAATATTATATAATTCGATATATTTGTGTGTGTATGTGGTGGGGTGAATGTAGAAATACACCACGTAGGATATATCGTAAGCAATTCAAAATTATTTACGAATATATCAATGGCCAAAACATGCAATCAAAACATTTTTTCATAAATTTATTTTTCCCTCATATCCAGCTTTTCGCCGCGGCTCGTTTAACTGACCTCTTCTTATAAAAAATTCTGCATGATGTTTGAATTCAGAATTTGAATTGTATAAACAGACGTTGACACTTTATTCCTGTCGGTCGGGACACATGTTAAGCCCCAAGGTATGTTTTTGTGTGTTAATTTCTATGTACAGGAATGTTCTGAAGAGAAGAATGGATATATTTTTGGTTCCTAACTTCGAAATTGCAAAAGAGGACTAACCTTTTATTTTTATTTAATTTTTGAATTTCTATATCATGTCGCTCGCCGACAGCTTTTATCGTTGTGGAGATATAATATGAATGTTTTTAGTGGGTTTGTAGCGGTTTAGACTGCTATTTCTGGACATGTAAGGGTTTTTATAACCCTCTCCGTTATAATTGTGATTTATTCACAATTATACACTCTCTCATACACTCTATATATACACATACATACATACATACATACATACATATATATATAGATCGGTAGATAGATAGATGTATTGAATGTATATGTATATAGATATTTGTATATGTATATATATGTTTAAGTCTCAATCTTAACTCTTTGAGAAAAAATCTTCTCTCCAAATATTATATCTGTATCAAGGAATTTCCAAAACACTCCAAATATGTATATATATATATATATATATATATCCATGAAACCGATAAAAGCTATATGTGTGTGTGTATGTATGTATGTATGTATGTATTTATGCATGTATGTGTGTATATATACATATGTATATTGATATATGTACACAGTTGTTCATGCGTATACGTGTATATGTATATAACTCTATCTCTTAATTTTAGTATTTCAGTTAACAATCTGTCTAAGCCATAAAAGATTGAACATTGATATTATGTCCTTCTTGCTATTATATCTCATAAGAATCAGCGCTTTTAATTAATTTTCTAGTTAACTATATCTACCATCTGGTAAGAACCATACCTCAGAATCGCGCCACAATTGTAACTGCGTCGTATAAGACCTACCTTCCTATTTCAGTTAGCAATTAGTGTTGTCTATTGGCAAAGGACCCATCATATGTTATTTAACTATTTCTCTAGTCTACAAAGGATCACGCCTTGGGATAATGTCACTACGTTTTACTACTTCTAAGACCTACCTTCCTATATTACATAACAATTTGTCTCATTTATGAGGGAAGACTATCCAGATCCTCAGATAGATTAGCAGTAGATATATCTTCCTACTTGAGCTAATTTATCCAGTATATAAACGAACATACTTCAGAGATCCAATCTTCAATGGATTTTTTTACGTTAATCTTACCAGGAAATCTCGATACCACTACAGCTACAGTTCCAGATCTTCCTGTTTTCTGGACCAATTTTATTCTCCCGAGGTACAGCGATATCAATTATTTCTCATTACTCTCAAAAGCTTTTTTTTTTTTTTTTCGTGATCCTTTCTTTACAATATACAATAAAACACTTCCAGATCCCTTACTTTCTACATTATAATGATTATATTAGTTGGTGAAATCCCAAAAGATTTTTGAGATGTCATTCGATCGACTATTTTATAACTGGAACGCCCAGGATCACACTGTTTCTCCATTGTTTTTTTATAATTCATGCTTTCTTCATAATTCCCACTGGACAATCCATGCGACATTATCATGGCTTCTCCTATATTTCTTTTGAGATGACTCACCGTTTTTACTTATCAAAAGGAGATACATTCTTACCATTTATTATTCTCTCTATTCCCCCCACCACCACCACCACCACCATCATCATCATCATCATCATCATCATCATCATCATCATCATCATCATAATTATTATAATATTATTATTAGTAGTAGTATTATTATTATTGAGGCAGGGTGGTGACAGAATCGTTAGTACGCCGATCAACGTGCTTAGCTGCATTTCGTTTGTCCTTATGTTCTGTGTTCAAATTCCGCCAGGGTAGATTTTGTTTTTCTCCCTTTCGAGGTCGATTAAATAAGTACCAGCTACACACTGGGATAGATCTAATCGACTTGATCCCTTCCCCCAAACTTGAGGCCTTGTGCTTCC